>NC_036655.1:4220937-4512093 GCF_002806865.2 Cucurbita pepo subsp. pepo | reverse complement strand
GGGGGGGGGGGGTGGTGGATTGTGAGATCCCACATCGGTTGGGGAGGAGAACAAAACATTCTTTATAAGGGTGTAAAAACCTCTCTCTAGCAGATGCGTTTTAAAAACCTTGAGGGGAAGCCCGAAAGGGAAAGCCCAAAAAGGATAATATATGCTAGCGGTGGGATTGAGCTCTTACAAATAGTATAAGAGCCAGACACCAAGCGATGTGCCAGCGAGGAGGTTGAACCCCGAAGGGGGGTGGACACGAGGCGGTGTGCCAGTAAGGATGCTGGACCCCGAAAGAGAGTAGATTTTGGGGGGTCCCACATCGATTGGAGAAGGGAACGAATGCCAGCAAGGATGCTGGGACCCAAAAGGGGGTAAATTGTGAGATCCCACATCGGTTGGGGAAAAGAACGAAACATTTTTTATAAGGGTGTGGAAACCTCTCTCTAGCAGACGCGTTTTAAAAACCTTGAGGGGAAGCTCGAAAGGGAAAACCCAAATAGGACAATATCTGCTAGCAGTGGGTTTGAGCCGTTACACATATTTACTCTTTGTTCTTACTTTTCAATTATCTTCTTGCATCGACTCCTTGCGAATGTCACTATTGTTGTATCCACATACCCGTTCACCTATTTTTCCATTGAAAAACAGTAATCGAAATGTTAAATCGATCTTCGGCCTTGTTACTTTGCTCGAGTACATTAAAGGGTTTCACACAGCATTTTGAACGTGTTATCTTTTACGGTTGATTGACTTCGACGTTTTATTTAGTTGTAGAATGAGCTTCTAGCTAATGGCTGAATGTTGGCTAATCTTACTTATATTACAGGATGAAAAATATTGGCCTCTGATGCCTCCTTTGCCTTCCTATGGGTATGGAAGAGAGCACATTGGACCTCGTTATGGGAGTTTGATTCATGGTCAAAATCTCAGAGATGTTGTAATAACAGGTCAGATTGATCAGCATTTCGTTATTTACGACACGACGTGAAACACAATGACACATCGTTTTCCAAAAATCTAGAACGTGGACACGTTTATTAAAACATACATTTTTAAAGTAATCTTTGTACAAACAAGTGTTCCATATGTGTCCATCGGAGTGTCCTAGTGTATGATACTCGTTGGACACGGACATGCTAGCCAAACTAAAGTGTAATATGAACTATAAGACAAAACAACAACCGATACCTCGAAAAGGCGTAATGTTTAGTTTGTGACTTCTGATCGTGTATACGTCGTGACTTACAGGGCATAATGGTACGATTAACGGACAGGGGCAAACATGGTGGAAGAAATATCGGCAGAAGCTTCTTAACCACACTAGGGGCCCCCTAGTTCAGATCATGTGGTCAAGGGATATTGTGATTAGCAATATAACTTTGCGTGACTCTCCGTTTTGGACGCTTCATCCATACGACTGTAAGAACGTTACTATACGGAATGTAACGATCTTGGCCCCTGTACACGATGCACCAAATACGGATGGAATCGATCCCGGTAAACTTTAATGCTTTGTTTATATAATTGTCCAATTGGATGCTTGGTTTATTGTGATGACATGCTGCTTTATAATATACGTAGAGTAGGCTAAGCTGTTCCTCGATCTCGTATCGATAAATTGCATCGGTTTTTGTACGAGATGGATATTAAGAAAGATAAGACCATTCCAGCTTTCCCCTTAGTATAAACTTTGCATGTAGAAGATGAAGCTGAAACTCTTGAGTTTTATCGAGTTTTAGGGGGTCGGATGATTGACAAGTCCGGGTCGAGTGTAATTTGTTCTGATTTTCAGCTTAACCTTCCTCTTCCTGGTGTCCCCACGAGGCAGAGCTACCCCCGGTATTAGGGGCGCGCTGACCTTCTTATTCTTCAAAGGGGAAAGGGCCCATCGGTTCATTGGATTCTGAGCCGGATGTGCACTGGTTTTAATGAGTGCTTATTGTAAAAGCCCTAGTCCACCGCTAGCAGATATTGTCTTCTTTGGGCTTTCCCTCAAAGTTTTTAAAACGCGTCTGCTAGGGAGAGGTTTCCACACATATTTCGTTATCCTCCCCAATCAATGTGGGATCTCACAATCCACCTCCCTTCGGGGCCAAGCGTTCTCGTTGGCACTCGTTCCCTTTTCCAATCAATGCAGGACCCCCCAATCCACCCCTCTTTGGAGCCTAACGTCCTTGTTGGCACACCGCCTCGTGTCCACCCCCCTTTGAGGCTCAGCCTCCTCGTTGGCACATGGCTTAGTGTCTGGCTCTGATACCATTTGTAACCGCCCAAGCCCACCGCTAGCAGTTATTGTCCTCTTTGGGCTTTCCCTCAATTTTTAAAACGCGTCTACTAGGGAGAGGTTTCCATATCCTTACGAAGAATATTTCGTTCTCTTCCCCAACCGATGTAGGATCTCACACTTGTATTATTAAGTCCTGTTTTAAAAGATCAACTTTAATAGTCTACTGTACATTTGGTAACAGATTCATGTGAAGATATGCTGATCGAGGATTGTTATATAAGCGTGGGAGACGACGGTATTGCGATTAAGAGTGGTTGGGATCAATATGGCATTGCTTACAGGCAGCCCTCGAAAAACATACGGATTCGAAACGTTGTTCTTCAATCTATGGTTAGGTAAATATCTTGCACGTGTTCGTGGGAAAAAAATACGTATCGAATGCATTCATGTGTTGTTTTTCCATTCTAGATAGTATCTGAATTGTTTTTGGTGAAAATTCTTCAGCGCGGGTATATCGATTGGGAGCGAGATGTCAGGTGGTGTATCGGGCGTCACGGTAGAGAACGTCGTGGTGTGGAACTCCAGGCGTGGTGTTCGAATCAAAACTGCTCCAGGAAGAGGAGGATACGTGCAAGACATTAGTTATCATAATCTGACCCTCGACGTCGTTCGTGTTGGGATTGTCATAAAGACAGACTACAATGAACACCCAGACGAAGGATACGATCCAAAAGCAGTTCCAGTGCTGAAGGACATAAGCTTCACAAGCATCCATGGACAGGGAGTTCGAGTACCCGTCCGAATGCACGGTAGCGAAGAAATTCCAGTGAGAAACGTGACGTTCAGGGATATGTCAGTCGGGATAACATACAAGAAGAAACATATATTCCAATGTGCATTTGTTTACGGACGAGTTATAGGAACCATCTTCCCAGCTCCTTGTGACAATCTCGACCGATACGACGAGCAAGAACGACTAGTTAAACGCTCTGCTGCCCAGAATGCAACCGACATCGATTACGACTTTTGAATAGGTAGATCATTTGATGAAATCACTGAACACTGCTGCTTTTTTACTCCTGTTTCTACCAGTTAAACACCTCTCTACAATGTCTATTTTTATGGCTTTGATTACAATTTTGTTTGCTGGAGTTTGTACATAAACAAAAACAAAAACCCTTTTATTAGAGAGAGCAAACGAGAAAGGTTTGAATTTCTGAGTTGTTTTTTCTCTCTCTCTCTCTCGATGATCTTTCTGATGGTCGTGTCCACCGCTAGCAGATATTGTCTTTTTCGGGCTTCCCCTCAAGGCTTTAAAACACGTCTTGTGCTTATAAAGGGTTTTTTGTTTTCCTCCCCATTTAAACGCGCGTTTGCTCGAGAAAGGTTTTTACTTCCTTATAAAGGTGTTTCGTTCTCCTCCTCAACTAACGTGGAAGTGTAAGATGTCACGTAGTCGGTGGCCCTGCTCTTCCACTTGCAGGTAGCAGACTTGGGTGCGGTGGTGGTAGGGCTAACAAAAGATAGTGATGCCCCAAGTTGGATGCATTTCTAAGGCAATTTTCACTTTTTTTTTTTCCAATTAAAACCAACTTTCTAGATCTACAACATGATAATTATTATGTTATCAAATAAATACTTTTAAAAACTATACAAAAAAAAAACGTTTATAGACACTTCTTAGATTATATCCAAAAATTTTAATATTACTTCGGTGCTCTCCTATTCCGACTTCCCCAGAGCCTCTGGTAGCACAGTCGAGACAACGATGGGTTCTCTGCCCCTGCGGGGATAGAGCGACATAAGTATGGGTTCTCTGCCCCTACGGGGATGGAGCGACATAAGTTTTGAGAATTCAAGAGAAGGTCATGGCGAGATGAGCCGTTTATCATCACGATAGGTGTCAAATGGAAGTGCAGTGATGTATGCAGTTGAGGCATCCTAACTGACTTGTAGACTTGAGACTTCTTCCTACATGACCCGATCAATTCGATTAGGCACTCGCCATCTATTTTCATTGTTCAACTATTTGACCACACGAAAAAAGCATTGTTCGCCATCTATTTTCATTGTTCAACTATTTGACCACACGAAAAAACCATTGTTCAACTGTTTGACAACATTAAAAAATCAAACAAAGTTATGCCCTCCCTCTCTATCTATCCTAAAGATGGGAGGGCAAAGGTCTTTTGTGTCGCCGTATTTTTTAGAAATAACTATCAACTATAACTCGAAAAGAACCCGATTTTGTAAACACCATAGAGGAAGAATGAAAGGAATATCTTATTGAGGCAATCGTATTTGCTTCAATAGATACACTATTCAAGCACTTGAACCCACTTGGATCACATCTAGAAAAATCGAAGCGAAACGAAGGGTAATGACACGAAATGCACAATGCGTTTGGATCACATCTAGCCAAATCGAAGCGAGACGAAGGACAATGACACGAAATGCAGTAATGCACAACACAGCGAAAAAAAATATAGGTACATATATTTCCAGACAAACCCATTACACTAAAACCCACATAAACACGTATGGGGTCAGAGAATGGATCCCCCGATAATAAAACTTTTAAAAATTGAAGGGTATTTTTGAAACCTTTGAAAGTTCAACGATATTCTTTTAAATAAAATGTGAACGTTTCCATCCAAAACTAACGGTAAATATATATTTTTATATATTTTTTTTAAAATTTAAGGTTATTATTAAATTATTTTAAATGGCATCCAATCATATTGGTTGAAAGTGTAAGCCACACGTTCCTTCTAAGCTTCAATCATCACTTAAAAACCCAAACTACTTATGAACAATTTTTTTAATTAAAAGAAAATGAATAATAATAATAATAATAATAATAATAATAAGTAAATATTTTTAAAAACATATTATATTTAAATTATAATTATTTAACATATTGAAAGCAAAATGACGCATTTGACCTTGGAACAACTTGCACTTATCAACAACTAAGTGGATTGGGTGGCTCAAATATTGAACAGCGTTATTACGCGTGGGCCCACCAAGCAATGGCAAGAACCGTAAATAAAGTGTCCTTTGAGGGCAAAAAGAGAAAGGTATTGAAAGGACGCAAAGAACACGTGTTGGAAATGCTATACACCAAACGATTTATTCCTCTTCTCTCCATTTGCAGGAAACCGCCGAGTAAAACCCCCACAAATTCCTCGTGCCTTTATTATTAAATTATATTAAATTCTTAATTTAATTTATTTTCTATTATTTATTTATTTATTTATTAGGTTTGTTCGACCATAAATTAGACCCACCTCGGCAGCTGCTTTATAAAGGCAGACAGAAATTAAGAACTTAAGCCTTCATCGGAATCTCTCATCTTCATCGGAATCTTCACCGGAATCTTCAAGATCGGAACTTTCTCTAAATCCTCCTCTTTTTCTTCGAACCCCATGTCGACTTCTTCGGGATTCTCTCAGGTTTCGTCTCTAAAATCGCCGGAGAACCTCGGGTTTCTTCCCGCCGGTGCGATGCTGGTTTCCGGCGAGGATCTGAATCTGGGTTTCTCGGCGAATCTCCGGAGAAGAAACGGTGAGGATTTATGTTTTTTTTTTTCTTACATTTTGTGGGTTGGATTTATTTTTTTGATTGGGAGAAGTTGAAATTGAAATTGAAATTTCAGGGTCGGCGCCGGAACTGTTCCACCGGCCGGAAAAAATGGCGAATCTCAAGTCGTTGGATTTGTTTCCTCAAGAAGCTGGATTTGGTATCTCAAACGACGTCGTTTCAAGGTATGGATTAACCCGACATCTCTCCACCATCTTGTTTTTTTGAGGAATTTCTTGTTTGATGAAGTAAAATTTTATTTTAGCGTCTATAAATCTGCTACGGCGGCGCCTCAAGCTTCCCAAATGACGATCTTTTACGCCGGCCAAGTTTTTGTGTTCAACAATTTCCCGGCGGAAAGAGTCGGCGAAGTTATGTTTCTAGCAGGCCGAGAGAGCTCCAAACTGAACATCCCAGCCGCCACTGTCGCTTCCGGCCAGCCTATCTTGGTCGGAACTCCGGCGGATTCTTTAAGCTCCAGTTCCCCTGTTTCCACTCGGACCCCAACCCCGCCACCGCCTCCTCAGCCGCAGTCCGTCACCGGCGGTAATTACCTCCCACAACAAAAAAAAAAAAAACCCCTTTCTGAAATCCTTTAACCTTCCGTCGCCGGAAGTTGAAATTCCCGTTCTTGTTTCTGATGATTTAAGCTTCCATTTCTGCAGCTCTTCCAATGGCTCGTAAAGCTTCGATTCAACGTTTCCTAGAGAAGAGAAGAGACAGGTGGGGTTTGTTTCTTTTGATCCAAAACTCACAATTTCTTCAACTTTAAACTTACTCTGTTTTTCAAACAGGCTAACTCTGAGAGCGCCGTACCAGAACTACCCGGCGCCGAGCAAACTCGCCGGCGACAACTCCTGGCTGGGTTTGGCCGTGCAGCCGTAGATCAACCACTGTAAAATTCAGATTTGTTTTAGATTTTAAAAGACTTGAAGCCATTTTTGCTTAGGCCTCTGTTTTTTATTGCTTCCTCCGGTGACGATGCTCTGTTTTGCAGAGGCCGTAGTTGCTCCTCCTCTAGTCGATAGCTTGTAACACTAATATTTCTTTTATCTTATTTTTTAATATTATTATGAAAATGACAAATATTTTAATATTTGATTTTTTACTAGATTTAGTTATTAATGTAACTTATATTAAATAATAAAAAAAAAGTAGACAATTCAATCGAAATAGAGGGTCGGGTTTTGAATTTTAGTAGGGTTGTTCAAGTCACGAACGCAACCGACTCGAAATTATGGACTGATCGAAAAGATTTCATAAATCTAACCCGTGTACTCCCCAATTTGGTAAATCACCAAAAATATATATATATATATATATATTATGCTTTTTTAATTCACTAAATATGATGAGGGACTAAATTGTAAATTAAATTATTTGTTATAAATTATAAATTTTTATTTAATAAAATTACAAAGTTTTTGAGAAAACGTGTGAATCTTAAAAAGTAATGAATAAGTCAACATGCAAGATGATGACATAAACATGGAATGTTACAACGATATTATAGTGGTATCTGTCTATTAAGACGTGGTTCGAGGACGAACCAAGGAGAAAGTTAGTGGACATGTGACATGTAACGCCCGAGTAAACGAGGGACATAGGAATGAACCAGGACCATATATGAATGTATGCAAACCCAAAGTTATTCCGTGTACCAATAAGGTGCACCTTTCTTTTTCAGTGTCTCGATCATTGGAACTCCAAAGTTAAGTGTTGTTTGGTTGGAGCAATTTTTACTTTTGGTGACCTCATGTAATAAGTAACATGACCATAGGAAATGTTAGGGGTCGGTTTCGAATCCTNTTTTTTTTTTTTTTTTTTTTTTTTTTTTTTTTTTTTTTTTTTTTTTTTTTTTTTTTTTTTGAAGGATTCAAAGGGGCACCCCACCACATTTAATTTTAATAAAGTCAACAAATTAATTTACTTTTATTTAATTTTCTTTTTTTGAATAATAAAAATAAAGAAAAAGGTCACGCGCATTTGAATTCAATCCTTTTTCATTTTTCTTTTAAAAGTTATTTGTTGCTTTCATTTACCGTTTCGTATGGCATTTAAATTTTAATCCATTTATTTAAATTAATATCAATTTCGCCACTCAACAAAATTATTTTCAATTAATTTAAATTCTCTATTTTTATTTATATAAATTTATAGTATTTTAAAATTTTTAATTTTTATACTATAATTTATTTATTTATTTCAAAATTGTCCATTATTTTCAACCGAATTATCGGCCCACACCCAAATATCAGTTTGGGCCGTAAGTTTCAATCGGGCCCAAACCTGGCCCTTTTAAAGCCCATGTTTATAAAACCCGCTGGTCCAATTAACTCAACTAATTTAAATAAATGAAAATTTTAACTAAACAAATTCATTTTATTAATTATTATTATTATTATTATTTGCTTACCACTCAATTTACACATATATTTTTTTTTTGGAGACATTGCTTTTGCTAATTCGAATTGAAGGGCAATATAAAATCGATCTATAGAACCTATCACTAAAATACCCTTGGATAGGACTAAGCGGAGCAAAAAGGGTTAGCCCCACACGAAGTTTGTGAAGTGATTCGTGTTTTTGTGCCCCACACGAGGTTTAGATGGCTCTGAAGCAAGCAACCTATACCCAGCTGTTGGGGCAAATGTTAGGCCCCAATGAGTAGAAGGTGCAGTGATCAGTGCAAAAACATTGTAATCCGACCAATTTGGACTATCCAAATTAACCCGAAAAAAAAAAAATAATAATAATAATAAGATAATAGAAGAATGGAATTTTATTTATTTTGATATATAAAACGGGGAGAACATGATTTGAGGTATAATTAATAAGAAGGGAAAAAAAGAATGCGAAAAGAAAGAGAAGATATTTAGACGGGTAAGCCAAATTCATCGAATCCGAGCTCTCTCATAACTTCCTTGCACTCAGGAACCCTTTCCTTCTTCATGAATGACAGAGGATTGGCTTGGCGGACGGCATTGGTGATTCCACTGTTGCTGGTGATGCTCACTCGAGACTTGTGCGCATACCCTCCCTCCGTCACCTCATCGCAGTCTGAATCGCTGCTCTTCTCCAGCGACACCTCGCACACATCTTCCTCGTGGTCGCCGTCCGCCTCGATCTTGTAAGATCCCGTCTTATCCGTCACCGCCTCCTTGTTCAACGTCACCTTTTCTCCTTCGATTTCTCTGCATTCCAGTTTCACTTTCGCACCTGCATTCAATTTCATTTTCAATTTCAATGTCGATTTCGGTTTCTTAGGGCTTCGATTGCGATAGTTAGGGCAATTTCGGTTTCTTAGGGCTTCGATTGCGATAGTTAGGGCAATTTCAATTTTAATTTCGATTTCGAATTCGGTTTCGGTTTCTTAGGGCTTGGATTGCGATTGTTAGGGCTTTCGTTTGAGTAATTACTTACCTTCCATGAATTTGCTGACTTTGGTGAAGAATTGGACACGGCATGTGTCGCAATACACCTTCCCTTCCACGAAGAACTGATCCTTCTTGCAGGCTGCCAGGTTAAGAAGCGTCATGAAGCAAAGGGCTGAAACAAGCATGATTGCGGATTTTGCCATTGTTTTTGTTGTTGTTCTTCTTCTTCTTTGCTCGTTCGCTCTTTTTCGCTTTTGATTGAGAGGTGTGGATGAAGATGGAGAATGAACTGCTGATTTTATAGCTCTATTTTGGGGTTTAATCCGTTACTTGATTGCTATTCTTAGGAGCTTAGCAATGGTTTCTTGTTATTAATTTGTTGCCAGAAAATCAGGCTTCCCTCTTTGATCGAGTCAAATTGTAAAAATGTTTGAAAAAAAACAATCATTTGTTTACTCTAATCTTATTGGATTGTGTCAGAGAATTTCTTATAATTGTGTCAATGAACTAGTTGCAATCGACCTTGTTGACCGTAATACATATGATCAAGACAATGTCGATGTCAAGGTGTTTAGGAAGTCTCGTGCTCACACCGACGACGAAATCAAGAACGAGAGTATCTATTCGATAAGTTTTGTTTCGACCAAAAGTCGATGGACTAAGTAGTGGCATTGGACTTGCAAGGCTTGGGTCGATACTCAATGGTCATCTCTTACTAGTCGAGCGTCTATCCATACGACTACTGTAGCTTCTACATCAATAACAAACGTTGTATCCAACTATGATCACCTGACTCAACAATGGTACCATGTCGTGAGATCCTTCATCGACGATGGCGACAACACGGTGGCTCGGTTCGAGGAAAAGGGGTTGTGGGTACTTCTGTAAGGGAATATGTGAAGGCAAAAATGGAGCTAAAAGTTGTAGGGAAGAATAAAAGTTATCAGCTTTTTGTAAAATAAAATGAAAAAAGTATTAATGTGTTTGTGATAATGGAGAATAAAAATGGAGCTAAAATCAGCTTTTGACATGATTTTTGTTGTGTTTTTGTGATGCTGGAAGAATATGTTTGTGTCTCTCCTTTTCTGGTTGAACTGACATTAGTGGATCAATTTTGATATTTATTATTATTTACCTTATTTCTTCAAAAAAAAAAAATATATATATATATATATATATATATATATAAATGTTAATTTAATGCAAACCCGAGAAGGTTCTAGCATCATGTCAAATGTGTCTGAAGAAGAAGAGCAAAACAAACGAAGCATGCCCTTGTAAATTAATCCTTTCGACTGCTACCAGAAACTCCTTTCGATTTCATGGTTTCAAAAAATTTCACCCAATTCAACTTGTCTAGCATATTTAATATGAGATACCACGTTGATAGGAGAGGAGAACGAAACATTCTTTATAAGGGTGTGGAAACCTCTCCCTAGTGGACGTTCTTTAAAATCGAGCGATATGTAACAGGCCTCGAGCGATATGTAACAGGCCAAAATTGACAAATGGTATTAGAGCAATACACGGGGCGATATGCCAACAAGGACACCGGCCCCCTGAGCTTGCAAATGGTATCATGGCCAAACCATCGTGAAATTTGCCCGTGAGAACTCTGGCCTCCAAAGTGGTGGATTGTGATATCCCACAATGGTTAGAGAAGACAGGGGAACGAAACATTCCTTGTAAGGGCGTGGAAACCTCTCCCTAATGGACATTTTTTTGCTGTTACACATAGTATCAGAGCTCACACGGGGCGGTGTGCCAGTAAGGACACCGACCCCCTCAACTTACAAATGGTATCATGGCCAAATCATCGGTTAAAAAGGGGAGTGAAACGAAACATTCCATATAACAGTATGTCAGAATTGACGGATAAAAAAATTGCCTTTCTCTATTTTATTGCTCATAAAACAAGAAGTGGGTAAATAATTGTCACCCCACTTGTTCTTCATGTATACAATACTCAAAAACCAAACTATTAGCCGTATCTAAATTTGTATATACTTTCACCTCTTCTTCTAATTCTTCACCTAAATTGCAAGAATCCCAGTCGAGAAAATCCCTCTGTTATAAGGCGAATTCGACCCCGTCTCCACCGCCGTTCTCGTCTCCGACCGACACCGCTCCTTCGTCTCCTCCTTCGATATTTGGCTCGACCGGCACTCCGGGCTACAAAACGCCAATTCCCCTCTGCAAAATTTTCACAACCCATCAGAAATTTTGATCGGAATAAATTAAATTCTGAACCAAATAAATTTTTGGGTATTGTTTCTTTACTTGTATATGTAAATATCTTTCCCCTCTAAATTTTTCCCACACAAATGGCACGATCGGAGGAAATCGGCCGTCCGGCGCGGCGGAGTTTCATCGGCGGGAGCCATAATCGGAGGCGATTTCTCACAACACCTACTAGCGACAAGACCACCGTCGTAATAGACACGTGTGGAAGATTCGTGAGGTCCACGCGTGGTAACATAAGTGTAATTCTCTTCCACGCCGTCGAGTTCGTCGTCTTCCTCCGGCGGAAACGACCCACCAGCCAACGCGATCGGGATCGGAGCAGGGCAGCGAGCGGAGTTAAATTTCGGGCTGAAAACGGCGTGTTTAACCAAAATATCACATCCACGGACGGCGGAGGTGGAGGTATCGAGGGCGGCGACGATGCCAAGTCCAACGGCGGCGTTGTAATTTTTTAGATTGCCTCTGGGAGAAGGGGAGAGGTCGAAATGGGAAGTGGGGCTGGCGGAGGCGGAGGCGGTGGTGGAGGTGGTGGTGTCGAGGAAGGCTGGCCGGCAACGGGAGACGAGAAGCTCCGATAACCTTCCGATGATCGGACGTTGCCCTTTGGCCAACATGATTGAGAGAGAGAGAGAGAGAGAGAGAGAGAGAGAGAGAGGGGATCGGACGGCAGAGGCGGAAACAGAGAGAGTGGAGAGATGAAGGGGAAATGGGGATTGTACTTATAAAAGTAGGGAATGAAATTATATGAAATAAAGGTAAATTAAATAATAATAATAATAATATTTTTAATAATAATAATAATAATAATAATAATAATAATAATAATAATTGCATCAAAGGTTGCTTTTTGCACATAAAATGGGGGAGTAGGTGGGCTCCACTTACCTTAGCCCCTGGTTTTGGTTTTGGAATTATTTAGGGTTTTTTATTCCATTAAATAAATAAATAAATATATATATATATATATACACACGTATACATATATATCTTTATTTTTAAAAATAAAATGCTCTCGGCTTATATTTTTCTACGAGAAATGTTAATATTTGAATATTTCGACTCAAATATAAATATAAATATATATATATATACACAAACACGTACGTAGACGTATATATCATTTAGTTTTAAAAAATCGATTAACTGTTGATATTTTTCAACATTCTTGCGATAAATGTTAACATTTGAGTATTTCTGACTCAAACAAAAATAATAATAATAATATATATATATATATATATATCATTTAGTATAAAAATCGTTAATTTTGGATAGTAAAAAATTCGGTTCACTGTTGATATTTTTCGACATTCTTTTGAGAAATGTTAATATTTGAGTATTCCGACTAATATATATATATATATATATACACACACGTATACGTATATATCATTTAATTTAAAAAAATATAACTAAATTTTTTTAAAAAATACTCTTATCGTTAATTTTGTATAGTAAAAAATTCGGTTCATTGTTGATATTTTTCGACATTCTTTTGAGAAATGTTAATATTTGAGTATTTCGACTTATATATATATATATATATACACGTATACGTGGAATGTTCAAATTCCATGATTTTGACTCAAATTTTCAAGAAATATAGCGTATAAAAGCGTACGTATGTGCCTAAAACCAAAACCCTAATTAATCTGCATTGTTACTACTGCTCGAAACTGTTAATATTTTGTTTCGAAAATATTTTAAAATTTTTAAATGCTTAAAAAACGCCTTTAAATTTTTAAATGTAGGTTTCTTACGACAGACACTCAACTCAGACTCTTTGTTCTTACCATTTTTTACTTTTGCTAAAAACTTAATTTTTTGAGCTGTGTTATTGTTGAGTCTCGAATATATAGTACTTATTAGAGAGTCATAGCTTATCTCAATTATAACGGTAGTCCAGATTTGAATTAGAAATTAACAAAAAAAGAAATTAAATTTAATTCATAAAATTCAAAATAAATTAATTAAATCCATGTCACTTAAAATTTAATTTCTAGTGATAATATTTAATATCATTAATTAATATAGTTAACTAAAATGGCCAATAAAAATAAAAATTTAATTTAAAAAAATAAAGACTAATTTGGAAATTACAGGGATTAGATGATAATTAAAGTTTGTTTTATTTAATTAATGATAATAATCCCAAATCTCAATATTGTAATTGAAGATTGGCCATTTTGGGCTGAGATTTTTATTTTTTTTTTAAATAGCATATTTGATTTGGGAANTTTTTTTTTTTTTTTTTTTTTTTTTTTTTTTTTTTTTTTTTTTTTTTTTTTTTTTTTTTTTAATTCAAAATTTCATTATATATATATATATAATATATATATTGTGACAGTCGCATTCTTTATGACAGCATACTTGCAATTGTGCGGCACTCACTTTTCAACGACAAGTGAGCTAAGCCAATTCATTCTTGCGTCGCTTACGACCAAGCGACGTATGCTCGAGCGTTTGGCCTCGGTTTAAGAGAAGGTTTTAGAAAGAGACGTTATATAAGCAAGCAAGAGAGTAACAACAACGGCTCACCATATATAACCTTGGGTGTATATATATATATATATATATATATTTTTTTTTTTAATTTAACAATTGAGTCGACCATAGTTTACTTTTTGTGTTTGATACGTATAATTAGTTAAAATTGACATCATTATTATTTATTTCATTTAAAAATTCGTAAAAATCATGAAAAAAATTAAATTTTTATGTATAAATTAATTAAAATGATCTTATAATAAAATAAATATAACCACTTAAATAGTATTTATTCATTTATAATGAAATAATAAATGCATTTGGTAAAACAATTTAAGCAATTCCCAACAAATTATGTAGAAATTACATTATAAAAATAAATATTAATATTAAAAAGAAAAAATAAAAATAGAAAATAAAAAATAAAATAAAATAAAGTAGTTTTCAAAATGCTAATTATTTTAGATGATGTCATTGTCCAATGATTATGACAACGTTTTAATTTAAAGGAAGTGGGTCCCACAGTGGGACCAGCTTCACGCACAAGAGATTCCATTTTGTTTCAATCAGTTTATGACACGTGTCGTGAATCGGAGTTATGAGTACAGGTGTAGTTCAGTGGAGCGGTCTGTAGTGGAACCGTCTCACTTCAAGACCCGACGACAATAATTGAAGGCGATTACTCAGACCACTATGAATGGGCTAAGCGACACATCGTCTAGAGCCCACTGCTATTAAAAGGGAGGCCCCACATTCTTCGGCATCGAAAACGACAGGTCGGAACTGTAGTCCCCTGGTTTCTAATTCCCGTTATGTCCTTATTATGATTGAATTTACTTTAATACCCTCCACTATCTATAAACCCCCACACGGGACAGCTTGCTTCTTTCGTTTTCGCTACTTTTAACGTTAATGACTATTTTACCCCTCTCTAATCTAGCTAATTACGATATTGTCCTTTGACTTATTCTCTTGGTTATTATTTTTTCTTGGTAGTTTTTAATAAATGACTTTTTTTTTCAATAATAATGCGGAAAATATGGTGTTGAATAATAATTATTAATAAATAAATAAATAATATTCAAGTACCTATCTAATCTAGTTAATAGAGTTTTAAAAATAGGATATAAATTTATATAAAAAAAATAATAATTATTGGATATATCATGAATTTATTAAATATAAAATTAAAAGACGAGGACTTATTAGCAAATAATAATAATAATAATAAATGAAAATTATATAAATAATTTTTTAAATTGTCTTATGATTTGGAATATTAATTATTTGGCGATAATGACGGTTAAAATTATTAAAGAAAATTCAAAAAATAAAGAATTAATTAATTTCATGGTCTTGATTTAACTTTTTTTTTTTAATATTCTCAAAATAAAAATATCTTTTATTGTAAATTGTGGTTGCGGAAAAAATCACGAGAAAAATGATTAAAATTTTATAATTATTATTTTTTATATTAGAATATTGAATATTGGAGAATTATTTTTTAACAATTTTATCCAAATTCTTTTATGGATAAATTGAAAAATGTCATTAATGTAATTTAATTATAAGCAAAGTAAGATAACTCAATTAATTAAATTATATATCTTCGACTAATCTTCGTTCGTGAGGTAAGAGGTCTAAATCTCACTCACTCGCACATTATTGATCATCGTTAGTCGTCAGCCTCACAGTTTTAAAACGCGTCTACTAGAGAAGGTTTCCACACCCTTATAATGAATGTTTCGTTTCTCTCTACAACCGATATAAAATCTCACAATTCACCCCCTTAAAGCCCAGCGTCCTCACCGGCATAGCGTCCCGTGTCTAGCGCTGATACCATTTGTAACAGTCAAAGTCTACTGTTAGTAGATATTGTTTAAAACGCATCTATACTCTTGCAAAGAATGTTTTGTTCATCTCTTCAACTGACGTGAGATCTCACTGACAAGATGTAAAACACATGTGTCATGCATGTAAGACAAAAACAAAAAACAAAAAACTCCAGACTTTTGAAACAAACAATATTTATAAGTTAAAGTGTCACTACGTAAATTCGAGAATCTGCATGTCATCTATTTATAACTTCGGGATCCACATTCGAAACACTATTATTGTTCATCTCATCTCATACGTTCAAGGGTTTAAAACTACCAGCTACATCGTCGTAACCTCCTCAAATGATTTACGAGAAGGTTATCCAGCTTATAAGTTTCTCACACGTTCCAGGGTTCAAAACTATCAGTCACATTGGGACAACCTCCTTAGGTTATGGAATTTGTAAGTTAGTAAAATATGGTATTTTTGTTAAGTGGACTTTTGTAGACTCCCTAGAATTAAGGTACTTTGTTTGATTGGTTGACATGAGATAGAAGTCAAAAGAGCATTGAATTGTGTTCTTTGGACTTATCCATACATGTCTTTCCTTCACCCAAAACTTCAACTATTTTACCCGCCACAACTATATCTATAATGAATTAGGGTTTTCGAGCAAGACAAGACGGATTAAATGACAATTTCGCCCTTACATTTCAAAACCGTACACTCTTACCCTATGTTAAAGAAATATTCAATTTTCAGTCTTTTTAACCGTTAATCAAACAAACAGAAAATGACCCAACATATTTAACGATTATTAAGAGATATATACGGTATGACGACAGACTCATTGAACAATATTTTTAGATTATTCCAATAATTTGAATAAACCCAAAATGTGGACAGGTTGGCCCGAGAGTCAGGTTGGAAAAAAACCTTCCAATGAACAGCTAGGAATAACTCGATGAGTCCTCTTAATTTTAAGAGCTAAACTGTACGATTTGGATTCGTTTATTTATTTAACACGGTAGGAAAAGGGTTATTTGGGACAAATTTATTCTCGAGTTTGGTAAAGTATTTTAATTTTAATGATTTTGAGGGAGTTAATTATAAATAATTATAAAATTTTAGAACCCGTTTGATAATTATTTGAGTTTTAATTTTTGAAAATTAAGATTTAAAAATTATTAATATTTTTAAAACATACGAGAATTGCAAAAAAGGACTGAAAATAAAAATGGGCCTTGGGCCCACGGGTTTGATTATTTATCTCGAGCCCATTCAATACCAGGCCCAAATAGCCCATTTGAAACATTCAAGCTCAAGGCCCAACATATGCACGTGCCTTATTGGGCTAAACTAACCGCCAGACCGAACCGAGTAAACCGTCGGTTATCGGAATGCCCCGGTTCCATTTTTGTGCATTCCACTCTATTTTCAGCGGTTCGGGTCTACGACACCCGACCCGACCCGAACCGGATAAAATCTTTTACACTTTATTAGGAGATTTATTTTATGTTTTAAAAAATTTAATCTTATAAACACTAATTTTATTTACCAAAAAATAGTTTTAAATAATTAATTCCAAAATTTAAAATTAGGGATTTTAAGAAAAAATATATATATATTATTAAAGATTATGTTTTAAAATATTATAGTAGCATTTAAATAATTAAATTGATAATTTAGTTTAAATAAAAATGATCCAAGCCCTACAATTTGTTTGGGAAGAACACGGTGGAAGAATCGACGGCCGAGCTAAAAATTCGTTGGATCCATCAATCTTCACAGAGATTGGAAAAATATTTAAATTTCTGAAACAAAATTTCAAAGAATTAAAGTTCTGACAAAAAAAACCGTCAGAACTCTGTTCTTGATCAGAAGTTCCAGAGGAACGAATCCTGATCGTCCAAATTCTCATCTCCATAATCAAAAAAAGGAGCTCCAGAATTTGTAGTGTTCATCAATTCGTTGAAAAACGGGTTATACTCCGGAAACAACCCGAATTCCGACCCGTAATTCCCGGATCCCATCGCTGTCGAAAGATCCAAAAATGTCGATCTTTCTTCGATCACGGCGGTGGTCGTTTCTGAAACTACCGACGGCGACGGCGACGGCGACGGAGAACCAATGGTGGGTTGGGTGCATTCCGACGAAGGCGGCGGCAGGGGGTTGGAGTTAGCGAACTGAGCTGCCACGGATTGAATCTCTGCTCTTGAGAGTAAACTGGCACCGGCGATCTCCGGTGGGTTATTAGGGAAATTGAAGCGAGCGGTGCGGCCACGTAGGCAAAAAAGCGCAGCGTCGAATGCACGCGCGGCTTTCTCTGCTGAATCATATGAGCCTAACCAGATACGTTCGCGGCTGTTGGGGAGGCGGATTTCGGAGACCCACTTGCCCCACTTGCGGCGGCGTACACCCTTGTACCGTGAATCGGGACTGTCGGCGGCGGCGGAAGCGGCGGAGGCGGTGGATGGGGACGGCGGCTTCGTCATGCAAGGGATAAAATTGGTGGGAAAAAATTAAAATTTTAATTTTTTTTTTTTTTTTTCCTTTTCCTTTTTGTTTTTTTTAGTGGCGGCAGTGTGTGAGCGTGTAAGGAATTTGGAGGATATTGCGGCTGAGAGTGGGAGGAGAAGGGGTATAAATATGGGGGGAAAGAGTCCATCTTGGACCGGAGCAGGGAGGCGCGTCGAAGGTGGCTGGAAGTAGCGGAACGCGTGGGGACAGTCAGAGGGAAAAGGGAGATGACGCGTGAGATTGGCTTTGGGGTTTGGCCATTCATGATTATGTGTCTTTTTTTTATTATTATTTAAATTTAATTTATAATGTAAATATAGCCACGTCATGTATGACATGGGCTAGTCATTTACTCGTGCTTTAAATCGTTCTTCATGTGAATTTCTATGATTTACTCGTGCTTTAATCCATTTTCACACTCTTTAATCCCTAAATTAGGTTTCGGGTACGTTTAAATTTGTTCGATTAGCAATAATTAGCAAATATAGACTTTTTTTCGTCAACGGGAAAGGCTAGAGGTGTGTACGAGTTGGGTTGGATAAATTTTTTAGATCAAATTGAAATTTTCAGTGGCTTGGTTGGTGATCCGAGTAATCCGAATAGAGTTCATAACCGAACACTGTATTTTCGAGTTGAATTATATATTAATAACTAAAATCTCATAAAACTCAAATATAAAAAATTCACGAGTCACAACGCATCACTAACATCTGTTACAAATATCCAATATTCTTAATTTTTATAATAATTTTAAAAGTATGACAAATATTGAATTGGTGGGGTTGACCTGACTGAAAAATGTCAACTCGCAAACCGACTCAAAATTTTGATTTTCCTAAAATTCAACCCAACATAAATCACAACAAACCCAACCCAACTTAAGTTGAACAGTCCATATGATAAAAGTCTTCAAATTGTTGAGTCATTCCCTCGACCTTCGAGCAAGGTGGTTAAACTCTCTCGAGATCGAAAGTTAAGTAATGGGTCGTCCCGATTTTAGTGATACAATAAACTAATCATCATAATATCTATCAAAATCAGATGTCACTTAGACTATAAATCATATTTAATTGATCTCGTACCATATAACAAATTTAATATTATATATATATATATAATAATAATAATAATATTTAAAAGGGTTTTGGAGCGAATTTAATCACATGCCTAAGATGTGATTTATAAATTAAATTAAACATTTTGAAACTATATATTATACAAATAATATTTGTTAATCCTATGAACGCTCGAAGAAGATGGGCTTGCGTCGAGTGGATTGCTTTCTAACCAAAATTCAACCCAAAGTCAAACGGTCCCACCACAAAGTTTGACCACGTGAACTCAATTTCAATTAAAATTTTATTTCTTTTCTATTTTTATGCTTAAATTATAAGTGTTTTACTCCGTCCCTCCCGACCAACCAAGAGTAGTATAGAATATTCTCATGTTCTGCTTTTTGGTCTAATTTTAGGCTCCGACTCACTGTTTGTAAACGAACTGGGTGACCCTAAACCCTAACTCACATGGGTGCTCCTAAGACTCCGAGACGAACCTTGTGGAAGAACTCTTTTAAGTTTTTAGGGCGTCATTACTCGTGGTGATAGCTTCACTTCTGCTTCCTCCATTACTTCTCGCGTGAGTGCTCCCTTATCGATGCATTCTTACGTTCCCTAGTTTCGATTAATTACGTGGTATCGTTCATCTTCGATGTCATTTTATTTCTAATAATTTGTTGATCTTTTAAAAAATGTCTAATAAATTCTTAAACTTTCGAGATTATATTAAATAAAATTTTCAACTTTTTGTGTCGTGTATATATATATATATATTATTAATTTCTTGTCACAGTCGGACTTTATTTAAAAAAAATTATATATGGTAATAATTTTTTTTAAATATACATTTTAAAAATTATGTTAATTAATTAAATTAATAAATGGGAATAATAATTATAGCAGAAAAGAAACGGAGAGGGATGGGCCGGCCCTTTCGGTTGCTTTTGTTTTTGAAATTAATAATTGAAAAAAAAAAAAAAAGACAAAACAAGGGGACAGAAAGGGAATTAACGATAGGAACATAATAAATAAATATATTTTGGAAAATTGATTATAATAAAAATAGGCACGTGATTTATGTGCATTAAGCACAAAATTAAGGATTAAATTTATAATTTAATTTAAAATATTCATGTATCATTAATTATTATAATTTATAATTTATAAATTTGTTTTGGAATATAAATTATATTACGTACAAAATCTCTATTTAAAACTTTTTTTTTTGTGTATTTAAAAAAACTTACAATTTTATAGATAATTTAACATAAAATTTAATTTTATATCTATTTATATATATATTCCTCGTGACAAGAGCTAGTAAGGGCTGGAATTGAATATCATATGTAGTGTAGAATCGGATTTAAGACTCTTTACGAGTGACTATAAGCTCCGCTTAAGTGCTTGACATGGAGTTAGCTCAAAACACGTTCATCATGTGGTCGAGCGAGACGCACCTGCACCTGTCTTTGTGAAGGGCAGGGATAAAAAAGAGATACGTTCCCTCCTTCAATCCATCCGGCCTTGAAAAACTAATTTTTTCGGATAGGAAGGAAATGAAGCGGGTTGAGGTTTCTTTCTCAATCTTTTCCTAGTTGTAGTCGTGTAGTGGATTTGACTTTAGTCAGTTAAAAAGAGCGCGTATGTGACCGAGACTAAGCCCATACTTTAATTAAAAAAATAGAAATTAAATAGAGATTATTATTATTATTATATAAAGAAATTAGATTAGGTTTAATTTCTAATATTTATCGTGTCTAATAAATTAGTTTTAAATGTTTTTAAGCGAAAAATAGGAAGAATTGTCAAAAATATTTATTTAAAAAATAAATAAATAAATGAGAAATACGCATTTCGTAATATATATATATATATATTTGTCGCATTATCGGAGCAATATCTAGAAGGGTCTAATTTCTCCGATAAAACCCATTTCCACTGCTGCAGCTGCTTTCCAGTTTCTAGGGTTTATCTTCATCGTTCTTCTATAATCTTCTATCCAATTGGAGCCGCTTCTCCATCTTTATCTTCAGGTACTCATCTCTTTCTTCTTTTCTCTCTCGATTCTTCCGGGAAATTTCATTTCTGTGTACTTGCATTGTGTTTGGCGGACAATTTTAGCGTTTTGGAGCTTGAATTGAAATTGACTTAAACTCGTTTGAAATTGTTCCTTTTCTAATCTTTTTCATATTTGGTTTCTGGATTTTGGGTGTTTTTTGAGGTTAGAACGTGAAATGGCGACAGCTCAACTCGCTGGGTCTTTAATTTCTGCTAGGAACTTGCCTTCTTTCAGTGGGCTTCGACCTTCTGCGGTGAAATTCTCTCCTTCTGTTGCTCATGTGAGAGTCGGGGGTCGGGCTAAGAGATCTTACACTGGCTTGGTCGTCAGAGCTGCTACTGTGGTTGCTCCAAAGGTTCCACACTATCCATTCTGCTAGTGCCTGTCATTTTTGGCTTTAGTTTGTGGTTTGAGACGAGGATTTGCGAAATATAGTTGTGAATTTGCTATTCATTAACCAATTTTAAGTTCTTTGTTCTGAGTTGTATGTCTGTGAAATATGCCTCATCTTCAGGTCTATAATTTGGTTTCTTTAATCTCTGTTCGTCCTTTTCCTTCCAATTTTCTTCCTGTTTCCATTTTGCAACTTGTTGTCTATTTAGTTGCCAAGTTTCTCATTTGTTGATATTACGTTTTTGACTGTCCTGTATGGTTACTTAATTACAATCATAGCTGCAATCTGCGTGTATCTGTTGTGATGGATAAGTTTTCCTCCAATTACTGTGTGCATCTGCAACTATGGAAACTTTAATTTTGGTGTGTCGAGATTCCAGAAACAATTTGAGTTTATATAAGTAAACTGCTAAAAGTTTCTAGCAGGGTGCATTTTATGTTGGAGCTTGATCTGTGAGTGTATATAAAAATTTACTTACGCGTGTGAATTGATTGCAATGTTTCAGTACACTTCAATCAAGCCATTGGGCGACAGAGTGTTGGTGAAGATAAAGGAAGCTGAAGAGAAGACTGATGGAGGGATTTTACTTCCAACAACCGCTCAGTCTAAGCCCCAAGGAGGAGAGGTTGTTGCAGTTGGAGAAGGCAAGACAATCGGAAACACCAAAGTGGAAGCTAGTGTAAAGGTATGCATTTAATCTGTTTACGCTCTTAATTCATTCAATGTGTTTTTGTTTTGTTTTATATCCATTGAGTTTTTTGATTCAATAGACTGGTGCTCAAGTAGTGTACTCCAAGTATGCTGGAACTGAGCTAGAGTTCAACGGTTCAAAGCATCTTATCCTGAAGGAAGACGATATTGTCGGTATACTAGAAACAGATGACGCGAAAGATCTTCAGCCCCTAAATGACAGGGTCTTGATCAAGGTCTGTCTCCATTTTGCATACTACTTCAATGTTCCTTTTTGGCGTAACCCATAAGACCAAATTGTCCGAATCTTCCGATGTGCTTGCCCGATATCTTTGGGGGTGGCGTGTGTCGAGAATCTTTCTGATTTACATTTTGAGTCACTGACATATGGTTTTAACTCCTTGCAATTGTCTTCCATCCTTTCCCTTAGAAGTAGGAAAGAGTTCTATATGGTCTAGTCTTCCATTATTTGGTTCAAATGACAGAAATGTAATACTTGTTCTAAAAAATTTGATCACAGGTGGCCGAGGCCGAGGAGAAAACAGCCGGAGGTTTGTTGCTGACAGAAGCAAGTAAAGAGAAACCGTCCATCGGAACGGTCAGTATAAGCATACAAAAGCACACCCTCCTAGTTTCATTATAGATACCAATGCCCGTATGATTGACATAAAACATTTGGTTCACACAGGTGATAGCAGTTGGCCCTGGTCATCTGGAGGAGGATGGCAAGAGGAAACCGCTATCCATCGCCGTGGGAGATAACGCGATGTACTCGAAGTACGCCGGGAACGAGTTCAAGGGCAAAGATGGCTCTGATTACATCGCATTGAGGGCTTCGGACGTTATTGCAGTTCTATCGTAGTTGCGATTGGCAATGTAAAACATCTTAGTGAGGTTTGCTTTGCCCCAAAAATGGGAATTGAGATGGATTCTGGGGGTCATAGAGGCTTGAAACAAAGGCAACTTTGATGGAAATTTCGGTAATAACAGAGAATTTGTTTGTTAGATCAATACGGTGTGGCCACTTTTTGAATGTTGTTGCTTGGAAATGCGAAGCTTGAAGCTTCTATTGACCATTGTCACACGGTGTTTGGCCAAATAGGGAGAAAACATGGAACTAGGAAGAGTAATTTTAAATGTTGGCCATAATTAACTTTAATTTGACTGTGCTTGAACTAGTTGGTCCAATATCACGAGTAATTTTAACTTTCAATGGTCAAATTTGTGCACGAATAACGTGTGGAGTTAAAGGTAGCCTGTCTTCTCCAGAGGTGAGGTGAGGTGAGTTTAGTTTATGTTGGACTCGACTAACTACAGTGAAATATGAAATATGGCTTGCATAAGAAAGCTAGTTGGTTGAGTCGGTCCTTGCATAGATAAGCGAGTCAGTTGAGTCGGTAAAAAGCTTGAAAAAGAATATGGGGATCCTTTATCTAATGATGTCTTACGGGAAAGCTGTGTAGTGAAGAGATCATCAAAGATACATGTTGAAATATGTCTTTATCTGAGTAAGCTAGGTTGAGTCGTGAAAATATGTCTTTATCTGAGTAAGTTAGGTTGAGTCGTGAAAAGCTTAGAAAAAAAGACAGAGAGAGTTCTTATCTAATGAATATTCTATGGATGAATTGTTTAGTGAAGAGTGTGGATGATGAAAGTTCTACATCGGCTAATTTAGGGAATGATCATGGGTTTATAATAAAATAATACTCTCTTCATTGGTATGAGACCTTTTGGAGAAGCCAAAGCAAAGCCACGAGAGCTTCAACTCAAAGTGGATAATATCATACCATTGTTGAGAGTCGTGTTCACTGTTAGTTGGTATCAGAGCCATACCCTAAACTTAGTCACTTAGTCAAAAAAATGAGTGAAAAAGGAGGAGGGGAAGTGTTGGATGATGAAAGTAATAATAGTTTTTTAATATATAAAAAGAATGATATATTAAAAAAATGAAATAATTTATTGGATATAAAATAAAAAATTAATTTTTTTATTGATTCGGAAAAATAAAATCGTACTCCAAATTTTACGGCCATTACTCTCTGATCGAACTTTCTTTTCCACTGTCCTCTCTGAGTTAGGATCGCCGTTCGCCGTTTTCTTCCTCCGACGGCCACATCGAGCCAGCGCCTTCCCTCCCTTTGCTTTCTCTGCTCCCGATTGCCGAACTGTCCAATTTCTCCAACGATTTTTCTCTCGTTTGATCGATTTCCAAGTCGCGGGGCTTTCCAGTTTCCAATTGAAACAGGATTTGCTTATTATTATCGGTAAATTTCATGCGTTTCTATTCGTCTCAATGTCATCTACTGTTCTTATGTTGGCTCTTTGATTATTTGTTGGTTCTCTTTTCCCTTCCGCTGCCCTCAGGCAAGCAATGAGACAACCGCAATTCGAGTGCAATATCGCTCGTCTCATTGCGATCCTGATGAGCTTTCGGCTCAATTTTTTTATTTGTCTTTGATAACTTTATGAATCATTTATGAATTTGGGTTTATTTCTCGCGGAATTATGCTGGGGAACTTGGATTATTGCTGCTTAGTCGGATTAATTTCTGTCATCTAAGGATGTGTAGTCTTTCTTTACATTCAACCAAATTCAGTACGATTACTTTTGTACTTGTGAATCCCGAGCATCCTATCATACAAAATTGTTGAAGCCCCCAAACAATTAAAACTAGATGATTCGAAGTACTTGAATGTTGTTGGATGATGGAAGTCCCACATCGGCTAATTTAGGGAATGATCATGGGTTTATAAGTGAGGAATACTAACTTCATTGGTATGAGGCCTTTTGGGAAAACCCAAAGCAAAGCCATGAGAGCTTATGCTCAAAGTGGACAATATCATACCATTGTGGAGAGTCGTGTTCGTCTAACAAATGCGACTCCTCTTAGTAAGAATTTGTATGGTTAATTCGATTTACGGAATTTTATAATTAAATTTGACTTTGTTTTGTGTCAGCTTAGATGGGTTCAGACGTGGAGGCTGTGGAAATTAGTAACTTGGAAAGGGGTCTATTGTCTGAATGCAATTCTGATTTGGAACCTGAAATCGACGATGAGCCCGTGTTGTTTGCAGCTTCCTTCCAAGAGATGGAAGACAGCTTTGTTAAGTATCATACAGCACAATGGGTCCTTTACTCCTTGCTTTTGATTTTAGCGTGGGGGATTGGGTTGTTGATGCTGCTTTATCTACCAATAAGACGATACGTTTTGCGGAAAGATATTCAATCGAAAAAGCTTTATCTTACACCAAATTCTATAATCTACAAGGTAATTTGTGAAGTTCAATCTATTTTAATCTACAAACTTTGGTGTTTCTGTTAAATTATTGTAAGTTCTCCCACTAATTGAATGCCTAAGGATTATCATGATTTGTAGTTGAATGTCGTTGCACGCTGTCGTATTAGCCACTCTACAGTGGAACTATATCTTTTTCATTTTAGTCTAAACCAGTAATATGCTTCCATTGTTCACTCTTATCGTTGATCTCTGAAAGACGGTTCTATGAATACGAATAAAACTATTTGCTCGTGTACCTTAAGGAGTATTGTATTTTCCATCACAGGTTACAAGACCTGTACCTTTTCCATGTTTTGGAGTACTGAAGAAAGAGAAGCATGTTTTGTTGCCTTCAGTGGCAGACATTATAGTTGAACAAGGTTAAGTTGTTGTTCTTGTTGTTCCTTTTTTTAATAATGGTTTACTAAATCTAAGCTCCATATTAACCTTCGATTTCGTAATGCAGCAAAACAATTAGTTGTTATAATTGAGGAGGAGAAGAAAAAGTTTATGCATTTAATTTTCATAGTCAACATCGAAAGGATATCGAATTATAAATAAGTTTTCTGGGGATGTTAGCAATTAGCCAATAAGAAAATGGACAGATGGGAGTTTGCAAAAGAATAAAAAGAAGAGTTAGAACTTTAGCCCATAAAATTTGTTGTGAAGATCTTGGAATCATTGTTTCTTAGATAACTAAATTTATTTTGACAATGAAGCTGCCATCTTTATTGTTCATCATCCAGTTCTATGCGACAGAACAAAACATGCTGAGGTTGACAAACATTTTATTAAGGACCATATTGACTTGAATTTCTATATTGCATTAAAATTGTAAATATTGGTAAAAATTCATAGTTTAATGAACATTTCCTTGTCGTATTTGTGTCCTAAATTCATAGAAAATAATATATCATCTTGTTTGTGACGTGTTGTATCCATGCTTCTTAGGAAAATACTCTTACTCTGTATGACTGTTTTTATTGATGTACCTGGTGGCCTCTCTTGCTCTTCATTCTCCTTAAACTCCTAGTGCCTTTTGTCTAATAGAGAGGAGGTTAATGTGGTGAGTCTACTTTTATCTTTTTCGCGATTAGCGTGTGACCCTTGCGAGGAGGGATAGTAGAATCTGGACGCATCCTTCTAGGGGCTTCTCGTGCCATTTGTTTTTCATGTATTATCTAATTTTTCTCCTTCGTTTGCTACCTCAGTTTCTTCTGCTTTATCCTCGTTCTTGAAAGTTAAAATTTCAACAACGGTTAAGGTTTTTGCTTGCCCAGTATTACATGGAGAGTTATTGCCATGGATAGTGTCCAAAAGGCATTCTTCCTATGTGTTGCACTTGCATGGTGCATTCTTTGCAGGAAGTACGAGGAGAGTCTTGATCATTTTTTGTGGGAATGTCAGTTTGCTTTTCTTTTGGGTCGTTGGAGGAATTTGTTTCAGGTTTGTGGAGCACGCTATTGATGAGGTGCTTCTAAATCCTCCTTTTAGGGAGAAGGCCAAAGTGGTTGTGGCAAGCTAATTTCTTTCTAGTTTGTGGGGTATTTGGATTGAGTGTAGCAATTGAAACTTTGGAGAGGTTGAGAGATTGAGGAAGACTGGAAGGTAGCTATGTTTAATGTCTCTTTGTGAACTTCAGTACCAAGCTTTTTATTTATTTATTTATTTATTTATTTATTATTATTATTATTATTATTTTTTGTTGTTGTTGTTGTGATTATAACTTTGGTATTGTTCTTTTGGATTAGAGTTCTGGTAGGGTCGACTCTCTCTGTGAGATCCCACATCGATTGGAGTGTGGAACGAAACACTCCTTGTAAGGGTGAAAATCTCTCTCTAGTAAATGCGTTTTAAAATTGTGAGGTTGACGGCTATAGGTAATGGGCCAAAACGGACAATATCTACTAACGGTGGACTTGGGGTGTTACGAATGATATCAGAGCTAGACACCGGGTGGTGTGCCAGTGAGGACGCTGGCCCCAAGAGGGGTGGATTGTGAGATCCTGTATGGATTGAAGAGTGAAACGAAACACTCCTTATAAGGGTGTGAAAATCTCTCTTTAGTAAACGTGTTTTAAAACCGTGAGGCTGATGACAATACGTAATAGGCCAAAACGGACAATATCTGCTAACACTGGGCTTGGGGTATTACAAATGGTATCAGGGCCAGACATGGGGCGGTGTGCCAGCGAGGATGCTAGGCCCCTAAGGGGGTAGATTGTGAGATTCCACATCGATTGGAGAATGAAACGAAACACTCCGGATGTAAAAATCTCTCTTTAGTAGACACGTTTTAAAATCGTGATACTAACGGCGATACGTAATGGGCTTGGGCTTGGGTGTTACACTCTCTTTTTCTTGTAGAATCTGTTGTGTTTGCCCTTGCTTTCCTTCAATTTTCTCAATTTCTTACCTAAAAAAAAATCTATTTACTACGACATATAACTTTTAAGATCTCGATCCCATGTTTACAGGATATCTACAGTCTCTCTATGGAGTTTACTCTCTTAGGATAGAGAATGCTGGCCTGAGAAGACCACCTGGTGATGACGTTCAAATTCAAGGAGTTACAGACCCAATTGCATTTAAAAAGGTACTTTTTGGTATCAATGAATAGGTTTCCGATGATCTTAGAGGTCACCCTCGTTCTGCATTTCTCAGGCTGTTCTAATGCGTCTCTCTGATATGAGGAATGATGGCAATGAAGAAGTTCCAAATACAAGGGTAGGTCATTGCATAATCCTACCTGTCAAATGATGACATTGACTAAAAATACATATATTTTTTCTAAATCATAGGCGGCATCTCCATCGAAATCTCTAAAGTATGACCCGTACTTCTATTCGGGGGAACGAGTACTTCAGAAAGTAGATGAGGTTGGAAGCTCTGTGAAGGTATCAACTAATTATCGCTATCCGTTTTTATATACACGCCATTGTTTTTCCTTTTGTATTACTGATTGGTTGGTTGTGTCTGCTACAGAGAATTCAAGCTTTGATTGAAGAACAACGGTCTCAAGCATCTAACCCTTTAGAATGAAGTAAGTTGATTATAAACATCTGGGAAACTTTAAACACTGAGCTCAGTTAAGAACTTTATGCTTGCCTTACCCAACTTTTGTGATGAGTATCGAGTTTACTTTGCTCGAGAAAATAAAGCTTTCACTGGTTTACTAATTTATTTTCGAGGTGGCTCGAACAATGTGAGATCCCACATCGGTTGGAGAGGAGAACGAAACATTCCTTATAAGGGTGTGAAACCTCTCCCTAGCATACTCATTTTAAAAACCTTTAGTGGAAAAGTCCAAAGAAGACAATATCTGCTAGCGGTAAACTTGGCTATGTTTCTGGGCCTTATACAACACCTCTATTACTATTACCATTTGCTATTTGATTAGATCAACCAAAAAGTATTCTAGTGAGTAGATCGGTTCTAACGTCACCCTGCATATCGTTCTTCCACGTCTAGATGTTTCTTTCAGATGCTACTATCCGAGCACCGAAACGGTAGAAGCAGTCCCAGTTTTACGAGGATTGGAGCCGAATAAGCTGAAGAAAATGTACTTCTAATGACTAAGGTTTGTTCTAAACTCTCCTCTATGGCTGATGAGTTGATGAGTATCAATTACCATTAATGAACTGATTGAGGCTGAAGTTTTCTGCAAGAAAGGTTCAAGTTTTTATTCTTGCTTGTATAGATAGATGTATTTGTACCCTTGAAAACCACCCTTAAAGTATATATGATATACATATGGTTTTGATTTTTTATAGCTTAAATCAAACGTTTAGTTCTTAAACTTTAAGATCGTGTTCATCGAGCTTCTAATCTTTAACGAATATCTTATAAGTCCTTGACATTCCAAATGTGCTGATAGATCCCGTAAACTTTCGATGTTGTGCTTAATAGAGTAGATTTTTTTGCTTTTCGTGTTCGTGTTATTGTTTCGGTTTCTATTTCGAATAATCAAACAACTTTTTCATTTATTGCATGCCATGTGATTTTACATTATTGGGAGTGGTTGGATATACTCCTAATGACATTGGAGGCATTAAAATGATTATTATAGTTTTTCTTTTAGAACAATAAAAATTTAACTACTAATGCTTGGTATGGTATGGTATAGCTAATTAATGAACTTTATCATATTCTTTTGCGTTCGGTTTGAAATTAATAGGCTCGTTCTTAGGGGTGCATGAGGGTGGGTTGGAATTTTTTTTGGACCAACCCGAGATTTTGGGTTGGTCAGATTAGTGACCCAAATAGGGTTCACAACCCGACCCTCTATTCTTGGGTTGGATTGAGTCGTTAGGTTTATTTTTTTTATTTATAATAGCTATTAAATTAATAACTAAAATCTCTTGAAATTCAAATATAAAACATTTAGTTTTAAGTTAGTCGGGTTGACCTGACCAAAAAAATTTTAACTCGTGAACTGAACTTTTGAATTTTCAAAAAATCAACCAAATTCGAACTGAATATATATATATATATATATTTAATCGAACTAACTCTTATGATTTGAGTTGGGTGGTTTAAGTTCGTCGCTGGATCATATAAACGCTCATCGTTCTTTCTTCCTAGGAACAAAATTTAAAGTTAAATTATTAATTTTTCATTTTGTTAAATCGTGTATAGCTATCAATTAAATTGTTACAAATAATAGGTAAAAACTAAACGTATGCGATATACAAGATAACTCTATAATTCCGGTCGTATAATCAACACGATTTTGTCAAACTATCATATGAAAATTGACCGTTTAAATTAGTACTCAACCCCCAACCTAGCATCATTGATGAACATCAGACTAGGGACTACAAGCAAATAAATGATATTAATTATTTATGGTAAAAGCTATATTAACATTATCAATTTAAAATTAAAAATTAGTGATCCCATCTAATTATTAAATTAAAAAAAAAATGAAAATAAATATTAAAAAAATCTAACGGTTCGAAGTAATTAGGTAAACCACCGCCGGTTGGAAGTTGGTGGACCACCGGCCGAACCGAGGGACCCAATTAGATAGGAATTGCTTGGCTAATAATTTCCTGATATATTTTTTTTTCCATTTTTTAATATATAATATACTTTTTAAATAAATTTAATCGAAAATTGAAATTTATGATTATCTAGACTCTTAATTTTTTTAAAAATTATTTATTACTTTCTTGAATTTTTAATAGGATTTTTTTTTTATTTTTAAATTTAGGACTATTAAAAAATTTAAATATAATATAAAACTTAGCTCGATCCACACTTCTAAAAGTCTTACAAAGTTCGCTCTACACTGCAGGTATAGTCGCTTAGGTCACGGGATTTAGAGTACGGGTGGTCGAAAGCTAGTATCCACTATAATATTTATTTAATGCAGTATTACCGTTAATAATTAAATTCGTTTGTTTTGACTTTATCACTCACGCATTTTGTATGTGATTTAATGAGTCCTCTATATTTATATTATTGAAATTATTCATAAAATATATATTTTTAATTAATAATAATTGATCGTAAGATATTGATCGAAACTTTAGTTTAGTATACTAAATTGTTTTTTTATCATGCTATTTACGTCAGGATACATAGACTACTGTATTTCACTTTCGCCTTTCGGCTCTCACTTAACATACATCTCTCAAGCCATTTCACAAAGTCGGGCTAGAGTCATACTTAATAGGGTATTTTTTTTCTCGCTGATTCTATCAAGCTTGTTCCCTTGGTCGTGGTCTCTATGAACTTTAGGCGAGATTTTTGTTCGTCAACCAAACACAGCTCATGCTGAATCTAAGCTTGTTCAGCCACTAGGGTCGTAGACAATTGAACATGCGCGCACACTGCGACCCTAGCTGACTGATCGTAGTGTCATCCGGCTAATTATCATTCAACTTTATAGGGTTAAAAAAGTCAACATTTAATTATTAAATAAAAATTTATATTATAGTAATTAAGTTAGTTTCAAAAGATGGATAAATACAAATAATATAAGCATCTAAATAGAATATTCATAATAGAAATTAGAATATTCATAATATTTAATTTTTTTTAATTAAAAAAGTTAAAAAAATTAAAAAAATTATCAGTAAAATATAAATAAATAAAAAAAAAAAAGGGAAAAATATTTATGGTCACAGATCCTCGTAATTTTTGTTATAGCGCATCTTGTAAAGCTCAGACGCTTCTTCGTCTCCATTTCCACCAATTGTAGAGAGAGAAACTCCGAGACGGAAGAGAGAGAAAGAGTGTGTGCAGAGAAGAACAGTTGTCGTTGAGATTGCTTGTTTCTTCTTCAACGCTTTCAACACTTGTTTGTGAACCATCAACGATTCAAATGCAACAATCAATCAATCTCTTACTCACGACGCCACAACCACCACCACCACCACCACCACCTCTGTAATTATCTCTGCTTCTTGTTGTTGTTCTTGTTTACTTCCATGGCTTCCTTTGCTGTTGAATCTCCTTTCTGTACTTGGCTTGTTGCCGCTTGCATGTCCGCCACTTGCTTTAAGGACCATTCTGTTAATGCCTCCATCCGTCATTCTTCCAAAAGATTGACATCCATCTCAAGGAGGAAGCTGCAATCTAAATGTTGTAGTTTCACCTCCCAATTCAATACTGGATTGGTTTCTTCTTTCAGTGGATTCAATATTCATGGCCTCATGAACTCATGCCTCGCTTTTGAGCCCTGCGATGAGTACTGTAGCAGTAGTTATGCCCTTTCTTCTCTCGCCTCCGTAGGTAATAATGGCTTCTCCTTACTTTTTGGACCTAAGACTCTCCCCGCTAACCGTCGGCAGAGGCGTGCAAATCGGGCTTCACGTTCAGGTGATTGAGTTTATTTTTCTTTTCCCGTTCTCGGTTATTTTTTGCGATGTATTTTTCTTTTCACCTGTTCTGTGCTGGTTCTTTGGTGGTTTCTGGAATTTGTATTGCGGTTGGAATTAGTACCTTACATGTCTGTTTTGCTCTTACATGGACTGACTCGAATCTGCTTGTTTGGCTTGCTGCTTCCGGCTTTTCGCTACACTTGACTGGAACCTTTGGTTTTTGTTTACCTAATTTTTCTTGCTGATTTCTAAAATAGACCTGTTAAAGGAAGGAGCAATTAGATTAATATAGGCACTTCTTGGCAAGAATCTGGCGTTATCGAGTTCTTTATATATTTTTTCCACTCGATTCAGATTCATCTCTTTTTCTTTTCTAAATTTCAACTTCATCGGACAACGAGTGTATCGAATTTATATGTTTTTCCACCGCCGCTGAGTCCAGTATTTACGTTGCAACGCTGTAATCTTTGTTATTTGTCACTGACCCAACTCGTCATGCCCATACCGCTTCTTGTTTGTTATTTATTTATTATTTTTTGGAGTTCACGAATGTTGTTTTTTGCAGTGTTTCATTTCGCCCATTGTCATGTTTCTCTCTACCACTTACAATCGTAGTTTATGTCAAATGTCATTCGTCATTGCCTTTAATTGGCTCTCACCATTCTGGTCTGCACTTCCCAAACCCGACTAATATACTGCTAAGTTGCCTCAACCCAAAACCTATATTCTTGTGGGTTCTCTGACCAGTATACATTACTATCTGTCCGCAACATAAGTAGTCTTGTCCTGTATATGTCTTCAATACACTGAAGCTGGTTGTTTCTTTGTCCTCCTGCAAGTATGAAGTTTCCATGATCCTAAAAAGTTGGTATTGAGTTCTGTATATAGTTTAGATCTGTTCTGTTGGATTCTAATGTCACTGGACCTGAAAAACTTTATTTAGTAGAAACAGGGCAATGTGAAATATTCTGTGAAAGAATGAAAAGAACACTGAATCCGATTGTTGTGTTGTCATTTTGTTTAAACTTCAGGTGAGACTGTCGCTATAGCTGTTCAGCCAGCTGAAGATGTGGGAAGGAAAAAGAAACACCATACAAAACAAAGAAGAGTAGTTGTCACTGGAATGGGTGTGGTGACGCCTTTGGGCCATGATCTTGACATCTTCTACAAAAATTTGCTGGAGGGTGTCAGTGGAATTAGCGAGATTGAGGCATTTGATTGTTCCCAGTTCCCCACCGTAAATATACCTTCCTCTAAAATATTCCTGAAACCAGCGTTATCTGTTTGTCTGTTTGAATTCTGATTATTTTTTCAGAGAATTGCTGGAGAGATTAAAACTTTCTCTACTGATGGATGGGTCGCACCAAAATTCTCTAAGCGGATGGATAAATTCATGCTTTACATGCTTATTGCTGGCAAAAAAGCCCTAGAGGATGGTGGATTTACGAAAGAGCTTACAGAAGAGTTGGATAAAACTAAATGTGGAGTACTGATTGGTTCAGCAATGGGAGGCATGAAGGTAATCCCTAATTCTATGCTTGATGCAAGGGGAGTGATTTAGAGGGTAATATTACCAATCTGTGATTTTACCTACTTCCTTTGCATCTGAAAAAGACTAAGATTTTCTACTCAAAGATACTATAGGATAGCCATTTGACTTTTACTAAGTTGGGACAAAAAATGCAGCTTTATTTTCTTTAATGTTAATTTATCGTTTTCTTAATTTCAAATGTGCTACTGTGGATTTTTTTTCCGTTTATTGTTATTCTTATTATTTATCAAAACTTCTTCCTATTAACTTATATTGAATAGGTCTTTAATGATGCAATTGAAGCATTGCGAATTTCATACAAGAAGATGAATCCTTTCTGTGTTCCATTTGCAACTACAAACATGGGTTCTGCCATGCTAGCTATGGATCTGGTCAGTGAATGCTTTTGTGGATATAGTAAATTAAAAAGAAAAAAGAAAAAGAAACTCTTAAGGTATTGGAGCTATTGATTTCTTAACATTATTGTGAAATACTTATTTTGAAATTGTAGGGATGGATGGGCCCAAACTATTCAATTTCTACTGCTTGTGCTACGAGCAACTTTTGTATACTAAATGCAGCTAATCACATAATTAGAGGCGAAGCTGTAAGTTATCAATTGCTCAGGAACTAAAGAGTGGATTAATCTAGTTTCCAACCTTTTCTCTTTCTCTTGGTATGCGACTTACTTGATTACTTGTGTTTTGGCCATAGTTTTTCCAATATCCCAACAAGGCTATTAACTGACTAAAGTACTTTTCAATATATGCATTCTCTTGTGAAGTTTGACTACATGTCAGAAAGCATATTTGCAAATTTCAATAACAAGTGCCTTGGAGGAAGCTAGATGATAGGCTCCGAAGAATATTTTGGAAAATAGGGTGGTTCAAGTACTGCGCGCTTGAGAGGGTTAGAAACTCTACAAGATTCTAGAGTAGAGACATTCTAGTTCCACCAAGTTCACAGCACACACTTTTCCTCCCTTCCTTAACTCTTTCTCTAGCAACAGACTGAAAACCTCGTGTTTTTCCTTTTCTAACTGTCTCTACACATAGACTATCATTCCCTTGTATCCATTACAGTCCATACTCAGCAGAATCTGCACTTCTTCTTTGCTATTATTCGCTCTCCTCCATAAACAAAGCAAACAAGTGTTGGCATTCATAAGCAAACGAGTACTTAACTACTGTTTTTTTTCTCGGAAGTTCTTACTAGAGAAGTGTTTCATATAAGTATCATAACCAAATCCTATGTTTTCCTGACATCGATTCTCAAGTCAACTGAAATGTTTCCATGTGTTTTACTCTGTTCTTGTTGCATGTAAGAATAATATTGTGATAATTATGCTGTTAAATGAAGTTTAAATGGAGGCGTAAGCTTAGTTTTAGAAGGGGAAAAAAAAAGTAACTTAGAAAAGCAACAATTTAAATGTCAGAATTGTTGCTATAGTTTCTGTTTTCTTGTGTGCAGGATCTAATGCTCTGTGGAGGTTCAGATGCAGCAATCATACCAATTGGTATTTGTCTTTTTATCATGTAAATAAAGTTTTTAACTCTTTTTGCCAAGATATTCGAAGTGAATCTATTTTATTTTACTGCTTCTAGGTTTGGGAGGGTTTGTTGCTTGCAATACACTTTCACAAAGAAACAGTGATCCTACCAAAGCTTCAAGGCCTTGGGATATTGTAATGTCAGCTTCATTTTTGTTTCCTTTTGATTGTCTGAATCATAGTTTTTCAGTAAACAAAAACATTGCTCATGAATAAATAAAATATCAACAACCAAGACGGTCTCTTAAACCTGGGTTAACTTTCTCATCTAATAAACTTAATCTTAAGTTGCAAAGAGGTGGAATAAGTCGTTGCAGGATTTAGTTTTTCTTGATAGGAAAATATTTAATTTTTGTTTGTTGTGGTTCTGTGTCGTTTCTCTGAACAAATAGGAAGTACAATGGTGAACATACTTTTAAGCAACACTGGAACTTTCTTACTTTAAAAAAAATGCGGCAAAAGTCACCAATAGGTAATCTTTAAATCATAAACCTGATGTGCTTGTTATCTCCATTTTGATGCTTAGCATTTTTGTTTCATACAGAATCGTGATGGATTTGTTATGGGGGAGGGATCTGGAGTTTTGCTTTTAGAAGAATTAGAGCACGCGAAGGTATGGTCAGTGCAATTATTTTTAATGACCATTTCAAATGAATCTTTTCCCCTCATCCTCTAGTTCAATGAAGGGCAACTTCCACCTGTTTCGTTGGAGCATCCTCCTGTCCAAAGCTTTACAGCATTTCTCATCCTTGCCTCATTATAGTTTTTCCAACGTCATCTTATTCACAATTTTTCATAATGTTGCTGAAGGCTGTGCATCTATTTGTTGTAAAGTATCTGAGATAATTTGCTATTTCCTGATTCCACAATTGCAGCAACGCGGTGCCCAAATCTATGCAGAATTTCTTGGTGGAAGTTTCACTTGTGATGCTTATCACATGACCGAACCACACCCTGACGGTAATCCTCTATCATTAACCAAGAAATTGATGGATTTTCTTCTGTTTCAAAACAAATTCTTGATTTGTTAATTATGCTTGTTATTTTGTTTTATTAGTTCAATAACTTATGGGGTGTGGATAAAAATATATGACGGACTTTATCTACTTGAGTTATTCTCAAGTTGGTAAGATTAATAGGATTATTTTTACGATTTCAAATTATGGAATTCCACCAGTTAAAGGGTCTTGATTATTTTCTCTAGGTGGTTCACTTTTCTATGGTATGGTATGATTTTTACTGTGCTTCATGAACTTCTAAAAAGAATTGTTCGAATCTATGCAGAAGCACGCAAAGGATTCTTTTATAATTTCTAATTGGAGGTAACTTTCAAATCGATTATTAATATAGGTGGAGAAAATAGTCGATCAATCATTAAGGATTTGATTTTAAAGTAGATTTCTTAACTCCATTGTTAATCATTGAGTGTCCATCTTTTTCATTGGATTTGTGTCATTTTTTTCTGTCAAGTAATTTATCCATTCAAATATCAATATAACTGGATTTGAGGTTTTTTTTTTACTAATATGATCGAATTTCCTTAGAAAATTGCTTTACTTTCTCTCAAACGAAAATCAAATCATGGAAGGTTACTTCCACTATGAGTGAGAATGTAAGTCTTTTTTTCTTTTTTTTCCTATTTCCTCTCTCTCTCTCTCTCTCTCTCCCTTCTTCTTCATCTTCTTTTCTTCTGAATTTTTATGTTACAGTTAAATGAATGAATTTACTGTGCCATGAGCTTTTCCAGGAGATTTTTATTTTCCATAATTTAAAGAATTACTCCAGCTATTCGAAGAAGTTTAACATTAAGATCAAAATACATGTGTAACAACCATAAATCTTCACAACATATGCAAAACACATGGTACATAACTTGTAGCGTGCAAACAACTATACTTACTTTTAAGTTGGACGAAAAATTATTATATAATTTGAAAATCAGAGTGAGATATATCCCAGTGTAAGATACTTTGACATGAAAGGAGAACGGTCATACAACATTAAGTCAAATAAATCAGATTATTCCCCTTTGGTCCTGTTTATTTGGAGGTTTAAACATAAGAACGGTTATAGTTATGGGTAGGATGTTTCTGTCCTTCTTTTGGGTATGAGAAATTGTGACTGGATTTTGAAGGATGCTTAGAAACCCTTGATTCTCTGCTATTCTATTCCCCTTGAAATCATGGGGTTTTGGATAAATAAATTAATAAATCTCTACAATGGTAATTTCATAATTAAATTTTCGAAGTTGTATTCTTTTATGAGAATGATATGCGAACGTTAGCATATAACTTAGGTTAAGGCATCCCTACTCTCTAGATTCAAATCCCCACTCCTACCTTTGTCATAACCTTTTAAAAAATATTACTAGAATGATGTTCATCAATTTAGGTCATTATACAACTTTAAATTAATACTGATATTACACTTTATTGTACAACTTTTTAACTGTGTAATGTTTAATTGACTGATTCCATTTCGCCTCTCCTAGAGTACTCTCAAATTTTACATCTAAAAACAGAAAAAATAAACTGTTCAAAGATCATTAGGGTTTGTAATACATGCACTCTGTAGTATGCAGATTAAGGTTTTACTTTGAAACAGCAATGCCATAGATCTTTCCAACACCATATCTCAACTGATGTATAATATGTTTTTCTCGATATTTCATAGTTATGAATGCATTCTTCTCTGTTAAGGAGCTACTGAGTTTAGAAGTGTGCAGAATCTTAACAGACTACTTATTCTAGTAGAACTGGTTATGGATTAATAGAGTCTGTAAATCATTAAAACCATTTAAGCTAGCATGCCAATTTCCTGAGATCAAATATTAATATTTCTTCGAAAGGAGAGAGCCTTTCTCGAGAGAGTGAGACTAAAGGGAGGGAATAGAGAGCGAAGTCTTAGGGTTCTGTCATTGTTGTGTGGCAAGAGATTGGAAATGAAGGAGGGTGAGTGGGAAGACGAAGTGATCCAGTGACCAAAAGGGATATTGTTTCCTTCTTTGAGACTAAGAGTTGTGGAGTCTTTTTCCCACCGATCTTCCTTCAGATTCAAGGCATTTTGTGATACTGGGGTTGAAGATGTGGAATTTGTGATTTAGGCAAAATGTGATGGTTGTTCTAAGGCAGAGGAGAGGTAGGTACAAAGGTGGAAGTAACAAGAGGAAGAGGTGGTGGAGGAGGAAGATGTGGTGATGGTGGACTGTTTGCTTTAAGTGCAGGGTGACGGGCAGATAGTCCAGGATTGCTACCTGCAAGGTGGTGGAGATAGGTATGCTTGCAGTAGTGGATACTGCTACAGTTGCAGCGAGTGTGGACACTTTGCCCGTGGGTCCAAAGGTTGGCTGTTTATCTCACAAATTAGTGACTTGCGTTTACTTTTCTTGCTTCCTGGGGTGTCTTAATCAGTTTCCTTCTCCTTTGGTCTCAGTTTTGACTGGGTCTGTAAGATGATCTTTAAAAGGATTGGGTAGCTTCTCTATGGATTTATCTATAAATTTTTTTCATTGCTCCTTGGTGTAGATTTTTTAAAGGGATATTTTTACCAGGGATCATTTACAAAGTGATGATTAATGGGGGAGGAGTCTTTCTTGATTCGTTCTTTTAATTGTCAGGTCCAAGAATTTTGTATACAATGCTGGGTTTGAATGGGAAAATGGTAGGGTATAAGATTACTTTTGGTGTGGATAAATGGATGTTTGTTTTTTTTTCTTTATGATAATTCTATTGGAGCTGGATCACTAGAGGATGGTAGCTAATAAGAAAATGGCAAGTCTATTAGAGGCTCTGTCATTACAAAGAAGATTTTAGGTATATAAAACATGCTGGAGTCGGAGTTGAGTCAATCGAGAGAGGAGATGCAACAATTCATGGAGAAGAACATAGGGAGTGCAATGGAAAGAGTCGGAAGGATTAGGGGAGTGGCAGAGTTGATAAGTAACTTTGCGAAGTCGTGTCGGTCAAAGAGAGTGTGATGGGAGCCTACATCTTTGGGTGTTTAGAGAGAGGGATGGATTAGAAGTTCAAGGTATGGAAATGTGTATCTTCAATGGGGAAAATCCAGACAGTTGGCTGCCCACATGGTTGGTTAAGAGGGCACAAAATCTTCTTTACAATCCTTTCTGGCCTAAGATACACCTCTTGAACAGAAATGAGATCGAAGGTAACCACACTCTAGATTGATCCCTTGGTGTGGCACCATGACCTTCCCAAGAGAAAGTTCTACTTCCATTGTTTACTAGAGGGAGTGCTGGTCAGATTTTGAAGAGAGACATTTTTAAGAGGATAACTTTCACTAGTGTTTTCCATTTTTGGAGATGTCTAGCTCGTAGAATCAGTTTGTGTAGCCTAAGTTTGAGGTTTTGCTCCATAAATATAAACCACCTTTTACATTAAATACAAACTCAAAATATAAATCCTCACTTCACATCAAATGCAAATTATACAAACCTAAGTTTTTAGTACATATTCCTTCACATAATCCAACACCAAGCATTCCAATCCCAAATTTAATAAAATTTATTAAAATCACGATTCAGAGTGTTGACATCTTGTGTTATGCTTTATATGACAACTTAAACAGGGGCTGGAGTTATTCTATGCATAGAGAAGGCATTAGCTCAGTCTGGAATATCTAAGGAAGATGTGAATTATGTAAATGCGCATGCGACATCTTCACTGGCCGAAGACGTCAAAGAATATCAAGCTCTTGTACATTGCTTTGGCAAGAACCGTGAGGTTAAACCATGCAAATACAATTTTTACTTCGGTCTAAAATATAAGTTTCTGCATGCTTAACATTGCTATGATTTTGCAGTTAAGAGTGAACTCCACAAAGTCTATGGTTGGCCATCTACTAGGGGCCGCTGGTGCTGTTGAGGCTGTTGCTACCATACAGGTGAGATTTATCAAACGTGATGATTAGAATTGAATAATGGAAGCTTCTCAAATTTCTTTTCAACTGTCTGATTATTCATATCGTGAACAAGGCTGCTGAAAAGCTTGCCCATGATACATTTCTGATTGTATATACGATTTTACCTTGTCATCATGATTATTAAAATATATAGTTTCCAATTACATTTAAGTTGCTGATGTCAGACTACTTCCTGGTACAGGCCATAAGAACAGGATGGATCCATCCAAATATTAACTTAGAAAACCCAGATAAAGGCGTGGTATGTTGCTTGTTATGAGGATCGCTTTTTCACATTTTCATGATTGCATATGATCTGATCAATCTATTGCATGATTATGGAAATTGTTTAATCTCTTTCGTAACATACTCCAATGCCAACAAATGACTAACTACAGGACACAAATATACTTGTGGGCCCAAAGAAAGAAAGATTGGAAATCAAGGTGGCTCTGTCCAACTCCTTTGGCTTTGGCGGCCACAATTCATCCATCCTATTTGCCCCCTACAAGTGAAACAATGAAAACTGAAATGGGAGTCGTCCAGCCTAACGTGTACAAGGTAAGTTTTTTTTTTTTTTTTTTTCCTTCTCTCCCTATTTTCATCTCACTCTTTGGAGGTAAGAATTATGTGAGTGTTTTTTTTCTTAGGTTCTAACACGAGAGATTGAAAGATTTAAACCTCAAACCTCAGTTGAGCTATGCTTATGTTCGCGAAAGAATATAGGAATGTTATTGTGTTTAAAATTGACAGATTCAACGTTTTTTCTTTTTTGTTCTTTTCCTCTTCAATCGAAGTTCGTATAGACAGTCTAAATTCAGTTGTCTTGCAGTTACTGACTGTGGGGATATTCGCAATGGTCTGTTATGATTGTTTCATAAGACATACAGCAACGCAAATCGGTAGGCCGTTCAATCGCTCGTGATCGAGCAGGATACAGGCCAATGATCGTCTGGTTAAACATTAGAACATTATCCAAACAGTTGTGTAGTACTATGTTGATTTTGACGAATTAAGTTGGCTTCTACACCGTTGATAAACAATACCCAAAAAAAAAAAAAAAAAAACAAAACCAGGCCCTTTTACTCTGCTGCAATATTTTCCATGTAGATGGAACCCCTAATTGAAGAGGTGTTTTCATTATCCTTATCATATGCTTTTATATAGCAATATTTTTCCTCATTGATTTCTTGTACTAAAAGAGGTGCATATTTTGTATGGGTTCAACTGGGTGTTCATCAAACTAAAGAATTTGGAGATTAAAAAGTGTCCATATATTGTTCGTAACAATGCATGGTGCTAGATTGCACAACACTTGTGTCTCAGTATTTTTTTGACGTGTTGCTAATACTAGCAATATGTTATATATCTTTATTTTCAAGATTTAGGTCAAAAAAAAAAAAATCCTTGAACTTAGAATATCCCATAAACATTTCGAATCCATCCATAGAACTGCCATTTAAGAATGATGTTTATTAAACGAAAATTTAGATCATCATAATGTTCTAAATCATGGCCACAACATTAGATCTCAATTTTCATCTCAGAATGTATATTCCAAAGATAATTAAATACTATTACAACCGTGTGCCTGTTGAAGAATGAGCCGGCGACTCATAAGCAGTGGCTTGATTAAGAGAACCCACCAGAGCTGTAGCGAAAGCAAGTCTTCATGGGGCAATTGTCACTGCTTATAGACCCACCCCGAGATATTATTACAGCAAAGAATAGAATTTATACCCCAAAGATAATTAAATACTATTGCAACCATTAAAACTTAAAATCTATAACTAAATATTCGAATGTCACATTGAATAAATAAATTATTCCACAATATATCATTATTAAGTACACAAGCTCCAAACAAAACTGTGACAAAACAATGGAACCCTTCTTCAAGCAAAAGTGAAACGGGGGAAAAATATACAGCAACTCATTTGAGATTTTTCTGAAGGAAAAAGAATTATATGTAACCTTAACCTATAGACTCATTTGAGGTTTTAGGGTTTTCTTTCTACTTCTTGCCCTTCTTCTTGCCACCTTTGTTGTGACTCTTCCTAATCTTGGAACCTTTGCTTGACAGAATACTTGAGGCACTCTTGCCTTCAAGTTTCTTTGTCATATTTACCACACTAACCATTCCTTTCCGAGCAGCGGCTCGATGCTCCGGTCGACGGCTCATCATCTTCCGATCAAGGGGCCAATATGCATAAGGTTCAAGCTTGTCCTTCCTCTTAACATCCCCTCCAGCCTTCTTGCTAGCATACTCGGTACCAGTGTAAGCCCACCCAGAGTCTGATGTTCTTCTGCGCTTTTGAATTTTCTTGGAGGAACCATTTGAAAAGTGACTCCCAACTTCACTCCTTTCATCTAAATCACGGTTGGAAGCTTTTCTCTTGTTCTTTGTTTCATCATCATCATCGGCAATTATTAAACGTCCCTCGTCGTCGATCTTCATCTCACCATCTGACAAATCTGTCTTCCGCTTTAGATGCGCTGATGATTGAAGAGCATATCTTGTTCTTTGTTGATCAAGCAAGTCAAGAGGCTCATCTTCCAATTGGTCGGGCAAGCGTTCAAGTAAACTCATGGTTGACCGGTTCTTGGGACTGAAGTGTTTAAAAATAAAGATTGCAATCACCGATCTAGGCAAATGGGAATGCATTACTCTAAAATTAAACTAGGAATGAAAATGCAAACGGACCGTTTAGAGGTCTTGGATTTGAGGTGTGAGGAACCCTTTGATGGTCGACTTTTTCTAGCATCCCCAAATTCTGAATCACTTTCCCCCAAGTATTCAGCACCACTGTCTTCAGTCTCATCATCACCGACTTCCGAAAAAATTCTTGAATGATTCCATCTACTCATCCTGAAAGCAAACCAATAGTCACAAGATGAGAAGTTGTAAAATGCAGAAATTTAGAGTGCCTTAAAAACAGTGAGTATTGGCGCAGAAATTCCAAACGAAATGCAGCACTTAAAAGCAATCAATCATATCTTGTAACGCTCAGAAGGTTCTTTCCTCCACTCGTTCATCTCCCTACCCACCAACACCACCACCAAAAAAATAAAGGTTAAAAGAAATTATTGGTTATAGGAGGAAAAAGATCTGATCTGATAAAAGTCCGCTGGTCCGCTGGTTACCAGTATGGCTAGTAATTTCTAGTGACAACTGATATATTTCTTGATTGGCCCCAAGGGGCAGAAACTTTGGCAATGACTTGGGTCCTTTTGGTCATACTAACTTAAAAAGTTCCAGGTTCTAACATTTGGGTGAGCTTAATACCAAAACCCATTGATTCTCCTAAATCCAGCCTTGGGTGGGCGTGGGTGACCGACCCATGGTATAGAGCAGGAATGCTCCGACTCCCGGTTATCGAAGAAAAGAACAAAAATATTTCTTCATGTTAAGTGCATAGACTAGAGTCCCAACAAACCTTTTCGTTAGTGAAAACTATTCATTTATCAACAAGCACTATGCACAAAATAGCTATGCACGCATTGAAGTACGTAACCATTAGATGAACTGTGGGAGATACCTGGATGTTGCTTTCGACACCATAGACCTAGCACCCTCAGATTTAACCTTCTTTTCTTTCCGTTCTCTGATCTGCATGCCAAAACCATCCCGTAGTAAGAATAAGCCATACACTATCTTTTTATTCCGTGATTCTACATAAGCCTCTATGTTTATCAATCCATTACTAAGTTTACAACTAACCTTCCTAATGTTGGTAAGAAGTTTCATGTGTTCTTCAGGCATCACAACCTTGACCGCATCCAAGCCACATTTTCTGACAAGCATTTCAAGTAACTGCTTAACCTGGAAAATTAACAGATGAAAAATGTAAATTCGGACCATCAGAATGCAAAAGAACGATTCCAGAATGAACTTATAAAAATACCAACTTTAGCTTTGAAGTGATTTTTTGGGCCATCTTGCCACTTAAGCAAGCCTTCCACCAAACTCGATAAGTGCATCTGCAACACTTCACCGTTTGATCTGGCCACCAAAACCTTTAAAAATCCCAAATTGGCCTGCAGAAAATGAGAGTATAAATAAAACTAAAGAGATATCAAAACAGATACAAACAAAAGGGAGGAAGGAATGCTGACTTTGATTATTTCCCTGTTCTTTCTTTGGAGAAGCAAAAAGGTAGATGGCAGCAAATTGCAAGCTGCTGAAACTAGATCAGAGAATTCATAAGCCAAGCGAGCTAATCCTTTTATTGCAGCACTGATCATATGTGGAGTTTCACCAGCAAGACCTCCAGCTACCTGAGATATTAATATTTATTCTTGCTGGCATTATAGCAATTGATATTGAGTCAATTTAACTAGATGGACAGGGGGAGGGGTTGTGGTGGGGAGGATAAACCATTAAGGTTGTTCACATGAGAAGTAACTAAAAGAAGACTTGGAAACAATTTACCATATTGAAAAGCTGATACAGATAGTCTATCTTTCCCCCTTTGTTATCGTCCATACATGCATGACCAATCTGAACAAGAATATCATAAGCTCTGTTTCTTGTTTTCTTATTAGCCTGAAAGATAAATGCACGAGACAATTAGCACTTATAACGAGACATTCATGAAACAACAATACACGAGTTAAGAACAACACAAGTAAATGTTGAAACAAGCTGAATGTCATTATGTAGAAAACGTACAATTCAGTAAGAGAAATCGCAAAAGCTCATAGTAGTTTCAACTTATATGAGGTCAGTCACAAGCTGTACTAAAAATATTAACTAATTTCAAACACCATATAAGTTTCGCTCCTTTTCGTGGCCTTTTGTTTTCCCATGTAATCTTTCACTTTATTCTCAACGGAAGTCAAGTTTTCTTGTAAAAAAAAAAGTTCAGACACCATATGGTACAATGTAACAATCTGAAGGCAAGCAAACCTTCCATGGTAATCTGTGCCACCGAGAAATTAATAAAAAAGTATTACATGCAAGTTTTGGTTATCACATTAGTAAATAGAAATCTTCTGATCACAACATAGATAATACAGAATTTACCCCAAGTACAGAAATCATGAATCTTATTTCCTTCTGGAAAAGAAACTGAGTAGAGATAAAAATTAAAAAAGCAGGTAAACAATTGGAAATAAGAATAAAAATGCATTGAACATTTTTTACTTTTTAGTTTGTTATGACGACAAATGAAACGTCCTACAACCTTATGACGATCATTTCAAGAAAAGAACTACAATTCTTCAATAAAAAGGTCATTTGCAAATTTTATGATAGGGCAGGAATAAGCCTTTCAAAGTAAAAATGAAAATGAAAATTTTCTTAATACAAGTATGAATTTTGTCGAATTAAATCTTTTTTGAAAAAAGGATGAAGGAATATCACTAAAATGATTAATCACAGAAGTATTCAGAGAAGCAAATAAGTAAAGGAAAAAAGGATGTAACTGAGTCTAAAATAATGTCTTCATTCTCTTTCAAAAAGATGGCTCTTGCCACCAATGCCTTAATATAAGTATTGCCAAATTTCACGATTAACAAACTATTACTTCTCTAGCTTCTACCAATGCCCCTACAGAATCCCTACGTAAGTAAATTTTAGAAGAGGTTGCCCTCATTAACATCGAAACATTATAAATCTGCTCCAGAAGTAAGCAAAACAATGAAGAAAACATGAGAAGACAAGCAATATCATTATTAATGACTCCACAACTAAAACATCCATAACAGAATCAAACAATTTAGAAGATCTTCTCTGCAGCATATCATTCAAGTTATTTTTCTATGTGTAACACTCCAAACATTCAACAAATTTTAGACTTAGATCATCATACAATCAAAAGCAGTCTAAAAGAAAATAAATAATTACAAAAATTATATTTTAAAGATAACTGAGAAGTATTTGCAAAAAAAAAACAAAAAAAAAAATTACAGTAATCAAACATTGACTAGACTTGGTCAAAGAAAAAGAGAAAACTGAAGTGCACCACAGACACAAATTTCCTCTTCACGTGGCAAATGCACGTACTTAAATAATTTAGAAAATCTTAGTCATGATAAAGTACCAACTGAAATTATTCCATCGTCATCAAATACTAAAAATCCTAGAAGAAGGTAGACTGACACATAAAAAGCCATATAATTCAATTAGAGGAAGGAAATATTATAACATGAAAAAAAAAAAAAAAAAAAAAAAAAAAAAAAAAAATAGAATACCTCTTTGAGCGCAAGTATTATTTCAGTCAAAAATGAACTAATGATGTCATGCCGTCTCAACCCTGAATCCTCCTGAGGTAATCAAAAGTACCAAATTTGAAATCACAACAGGTTGGGAAATATTTTAGCAGGCTAGCAGAATGCACGCACTTCTCCAAAAATAAAATATCAACCATACTTACCTTTGTAACTTGGACAATCAGAAAGTATAGACAATCGAGTCTGTGACGTTTGGCAGAAAAATGGCATAAAGGCAACACTTCAATCATAAGTGTAAGCAATTCATCGAACTTTGAGGAAAGGAACTCATCAGAATTCTGATAATACAAATTAAAACAATAGAAGTACATCAATTACCAATCCTAAAATATAGAGTAAGAGCACATACATTCAAAAATCATTGAATGTTACATGAGACACCATATTCGGTAACCAAAACCTTCTCCAGGTAGTTTAAACTAACCAAACAAATTCCAATAAAATGCTAAGCTTTTTATGACAATCTAGTATAAAAACTCTGAAAACGATTCTTTATTCAAATAATTACTGAGAACATTACGATAGTAGGCATTGTGAACACAAGAAATACCTTGAGAATAGCTGAGAGAACCTTATATGCCTTCTTCTGTATCAAACCTTCACAATCCTACAATTCAGGGATGCGTAACTATGTATGAAACTAAATAATATCAAAGAATTCTATGAGACTTTTGACAAGATGTTCGATTTTTCCATAGAAATATACTCTCTCACCAAAAACATATTGAAACAGTACAGAGCCAATACCTGTTCTTTTAATGCAGATTTTACTGCAACGAATAAAACATCAATCTCTTTGGAATTCAGTCCAGGCAAAAAAGATACAGCAAAGTCATACATTTGGGCCCTGCAGTCAAGGTGAAAGACTTGTTAGGAAGTTAAGGGCCACAAACCTCCAATATATAGGGCATACAAAATAAGTAACTGAATCTACACGCTCATCTAGCAAAGACAAGGAGCTAGCCAATGCAAATATTGAAGGTAGCATACCTCATGAGAGAGGGTGAACTTGCATTTGTGGGATCATCAATCTGCATGGAATTGGAAACTTCTGGCTCTACTTTTTTAGCTTCCTGGGTCAGCTTCAAAAGCTTCCTCATTGTCCTTCCGAAGAGATTTGACACAACACCTTTATCTGATATTGAAGAAATTTCTCCAATTGTGGACTGCACATATTTCAAACAGAAGTGGTATTGAAATAATAGAATATACACAATATCCTGGCCATTAGGAAACAATAGAACTCCAAGACAAGAAGAAATGAAAGTCACTAAAAGACATGGCAAATACAAAATAATTATCAGTAACTATCTCAAATATGATGCAACTGAAGTAAGCCTATGCATCACCCAGACAAGCCATCACAAATCACAAGTTATTTTCATTTTTCAAACAACAGAAGGATACCTGCAAATAACCACCATCTTTTGAAGATGTTAGAAAGATGTCTGACAAAGCAGACAGTAACTCGGGCGAAGAGGACTTCAGTACAGATAGGTTACTTTCTGCCACCTTTCGGGTATAATGAGACATAGCAAGCTTGCTGGCCATACCCACTTCAATATCAGACTCATCATTCTTTCCTTCCAGCACTCTCTTATTCTGTTGGATGAGAATCTGCAGACTTGAACATATTATACCTCGAACATCAGGTTCCTCTTTAAGAGCAATGCATAAAGCTTTTTGAAGATCCTTAAAGCTTTCAGCAGTATCCAAAGGATAGTTGCAAAATGAAGGCAGCAAGGACCAGAAAGAGTAAACAAGCGAATCCATACTCCTCAATGAAAAGACCATGCCCTGTTGCTCAAGCTGCAAGCGATGAAAAAGATGAGACTATATTTCAAAAAAAAAAACTAAAAGGCTCATGCCTTTGACAAGAAAATTTCATACCCTTTGTGACTTCCGCTTGATTTCTCCTATCATACCCAAAATGGTCTTCGTGAAATAGCTCAAATGAGCACCAACAGTGTATTGCTTCAATATTGGAAGGAGCCAAATATTAATCTCTGATAGGTTTTCTGTGTCCAAATTAAAAGGTACAAGATCCAAGAAACTTTGAGGTCCCATCGCACCAAGAGCTGATCCAAGGCATTCATGCAACTGAGTTGTGGAACAAGCATTGGTTAAGAGTAACACAAGAGAATGAATAGATAATAAAATGCACAAAAGAAATCCATTCACAAGGAGGCCGAAACAAACAGCTAGACACCCAGTAAGTTACATTCCAACAAAAGCCGCAGACAACATAATCCCATTCCTGACTTTTTACCTCTGATTGCTTTGAAAGATCCCATTGACAAAACTAGGATTACAGAATAAATGGCACACAGTGTCTGAACTACATCATTGTCATACCAACTGGTATATCCTTTTTAAGCTTACTTGTTCTTCTATGCAAGTTTCTTGTTTTCTATATTTGGCTCGGCCTCTTTTTATGAAAGTACATAATGAAAGTTTGATCTCATTACAAAGATAAAATAAATAACATACGTGAATATTTGTTTATTAGTCTCAGGGAAAGAGAAGAACATATCTAGGACATAATTCTCAAACACTCCATCATCAGACCCAATAATAAATTTTAAATATTTCTTGGACATGATGTAGCAAATAATGAACTTACAAGATTGAGCCAATTAGTGATAACCAGTGTAGAATGTAGCAAATAAAAGCAGAAAAAAAGAGATACATTCCCCTTTTTCAACACAAGTGACACACAGATTGAGGAAGAAAGCATGTATCAAAACAATACGAGAGAAGTAAATCCTTGTGGCCATCAAACCCATACCCACACCAAAAGGACCAGAAAATAATATGGGAAACAAAATGAAAAGACCGGGCAAATACTTCCCATTTGGATTCTGAACTACGGATGCTAAACAATAAAACCTAAGAGAATCTGTGAAAAAAATTAATAACCAATGTATAAATTATTTGGCGTCCTTAACTCAGGGAAGAATACCTCTTTCCGGAAGGGGAAGTCTTCATCTGGCAATTTCTGCATGTTTGCCAGGCTATTAAGGGCTCCTTTCAGGAAGTAAGAAGAATATTTCCCTGCACAATAATGAACCAAGATCTTTTCACATTGAAAAATGGACGACAAACCATACAAAGGAAATGATAATTTTAGTAACATGTTCAAAAGATGAGTGAAGAGGAAATTCAATAAGATCAAGTAGTTCAAGAATACCTAATTTATCAAACATGGCTGAAACAACTGGAAAAGCCAAGTCGAAAACAGCAGTGTAATGATAATCAAGTAAACTTTCTATAATAGCACATAGTTTTTCTACTACGGTCGGCCCAGACCTCCTTGGTTCCACGTTTTCAGTCGTCCTAATCTGATCCACACCCTTTCTGATCAAGTCTTCATCAATGCAAGCACTAATCAGATTTTTCATAGCATCCTGGGCAGCACGGATTGCCTCCTCATGATCAGATAGCATAATATCTGTCAATCCAACATGAACATTACAAATTAATTGCATCCTTTTCCACAAACAATGAAGAAACGAGTGTGAACTTAACTATAAGTTTTAAAGCAAGCATTAAACCTTTGAGTGCATTGAAAGCAACAGGGAGCTTAACTACACATATCTGCCTATTAACATTATAAACTTTTTGCATCCCAACATTAAGCAGGCGAGCTGTGAAAGCCAGGCCATCTGCAGATGTTTCACTCGTAGAAAAAGATAATGCCATGGAACATAAAAGATCAAGCAATACTTCCGCAGAAACATCAACTGTTGGGTGGAGACAAAGTGAGTTCAAACTATCCGTAATGCGCTTAGTAACAACAGGTTGGTGCAGCTCCAAAAGAGTTTTGTAGTATTTAAGTATGTTAGTAATATACTTCATTGACAAGAGAGGTAGACACTCCCGCAAAGCCTCCAAAATAAATAGAACCTCCTGAGCTCCTTTAGGTCTTTCAGTAGCCGTCGGGTTTGAGCCACCCGCGAGTAAAAGAGATTTTTCAAGAACATTGGTGATCCCTTCGCTAGCAGAAGGGAGGAGTGACGTTCCCTGAACTTTTAACAAGACATCCCGAAGACAAATGTGCGATTGCCTTCTAACCTGTTCAGCCACAATTAGTACTTCATTCAGCTACCAAACATTCAAATTGCCCAATACACAATGAGGTCAAAACACCAGGATTTCAAGTACACGCATTTTTTTAAAAAACAAATCCAAATGATCGTAAGCAATGAATCGGATAAGAGTTGTAAGAAATCACCTTAGGGCGCGAATCAATAGCGAACCCAAGAATAAACCCGAACAAATTAGACACATCCGACCAGTTAACAGCATTCCTAACAACCACCAAATGCGAAACACAATTAAGTCCGAATGTAACCGCACCGGGTGTCAACGACGGTATACGAAGAACGCGAATAAGAAGGCCCGACAAAAACTCCTTCTTCTTATTCAAAATCGGAGGGGAAATTCGCGGGAGAAGCAGAGACAGAATGGTAAGAAGCGCGTCAAGAAGATGAGGCGGCGGGTCAGGCTCAGAGGAGATACGGTCTAAAGACGAACAAGAGGCGCCGAAGTAGGCAACTGGAGTGGAAGGAAGACTCTGGTCTCTGAGCTCCTGAGCCATGGCGCCAATGACGGCGCAAACATGCTGATGATTTTCATTGCTGGAATTGCTGAAACGTGAGAGAATCAAGTCACAGAAGTCATCGTTGGATTCAAATTCGAAGGATGCCTCCATCTCAAGGCCTTCCATGGCCATAATCGGTGGTCTGAAAGTGAAGAATAAACCCTAGGCAGCGCGCAAGGAAACCAAGCAGTGCCAGGGTTTTACTCTGATACCGTTAGTTTCGTGTTTCAGAGCTTATAAGCAATTACGAAATCAAAAGAACCGACGAACCGAATCGAATTTCTCAACCGGACCGGAGTTTGTGATTTTTTCCGGTTTTTTCGATTGAGAACCCGAAAAAACTCAATGAGTTTGGATATAGTCTTTTGGCCCATGGGCTTGTTAGCCCATTAGCCCAACTATTTTGCTAAGTTAGTCTTTTGGCCCATGTACATCCCTAGTTCTATTTATTTATTTATTTTTTTTTTTGTTGACCCAACCAACCTGAAACTTTTCACAAACCCAACCCTCTATTTTCGGGTTGGGTCCGGTTGTCAAATTTTTTTTAGTTTTATTTATTAAAAAAAGGTTGGGTCCGGTTGTCAAATTTTTTTTAGTTTTATTTATTAAAAAAAAAACAGGTATATATATTAAAACAAATTAAACAAATAAATTAGAAAGAAACGGATTGTCCTCAACAAAGCCATTAATACGAAAAAATTCTTAATATATTTTATATATTTTTATTTGGCTCGATTCAACTTGAAGGTTTTGCTCACAAACCCGGTTCAGAAAAATGAACCCAACCCTACCCGAAATGTTTATCCAACCCAACCCAAGCCTTATAGTTCGGGTTGAGTTGGTCCGGGTTGTCGAGTTGTTGGGTTGAATGTACACCCCTAAATATAACCGATCAAATTTTTATTCATTAAAAAGTATATTATGTAATATGCTTAAAATTTAAGTTTCTTAGTTTATTCAATAATCCATATTAATAATTATTATTTAATAAAATTATACATAATCAAACTGAAAATTAATTATACATATTATATTTTTTTAAAATCAAATATAATTTATTTGTCCAAAATAAAATACATTCATTTCAATTTATTATCATTTCAATGATTTGACAACTCATTTATAAATCATTTAAAAATGATTGATAGATAAAAATATATTTATAAACTAAAATAAAAATAAATAATGAAAACTTAATTGAAAATTTTAAAATAAAAAATAATAATAATAAATTTGAGATTATTGACTATTTTTTTTTTTTTTTTAATGTACGTGTAAGTAGACATTCTAATATAAATCGATATTTTAGTTGAAAATATATAAATATTTAAATTAGGTTCGGGTTCACTCATTCAATATTTTATTTTTGCTATTAATAAATATACATATATATTGGATAAATAAATATTAAATATATTGTCTATTTTATTTTTTATTTTAAAATTTTGCCGATAATTCAATTATTTATTTTGAAAATAAAAAATAAAAGAAATTGTGAAAATAGGAACATAATCTAGGAAATAAAAAATAATTAATAAAAAATAAATGGTTATCGAGTTTTATTTTATTTGGTTATTATGTTTTAAAATTTATATTATTATCTTTAATTGTGCTCAGTGCTTGTTGATTTAATAATTAGTTTTAAATTGTTGGATCGGTATGGCAACCCTAGAGGGGGGGTGAATAGGGTTTTAACGATAAAAGTGTTTAATTTTTCTAATGATAAAACTTTTTACAAATAAGTAGAAGATGATAATTACTAGAACAAAATAATTAAAGTCAAAACAATAATCAAGTAGAACATACAATAACTCACAATAATAATTTTGAAATTAAATAGGAAAGAGTTAGAGAAAATGACACCGTAGTTTTATAGTGGTTCGGTCAAACTCGACCTACTCCACTCCCCAAGCGCCTCTTGGGAATTTGAATAAAGAACTTTCTCGACTCTTTCCACGGATCTGAGCCAAACCGCTACACCGCTCTTTTTACGAGTTCAAGAGCAAACTCAATCCTTTCCACGGCGCAGGATCAAACCGATACAAGTATTTGAGTTTGATAATAACACACCACAACTCTCTCAAAGAGTAGATTTACAATTTGGGATACTCACAACTATTTCCTCACAATACAAAAATAATCCCTCTCAAGAATAAGATGAAAAGAAATAAACTTGTAAGCTTGGAGAGAGCAACAAACAATGGAGACTTTGAACAAATGAGGATTGGAGAATGTATGTAAGTTGTGTATTTTAAAATGTGGGGAAGATGAGTTTATATAGAGGAGAAAAGTGGCAAAATGTAGGATTGAATATTGACCATTGGATTGTGTTAGGAATAATGGAAGGTGGAGATTAAAAGTAAATAAATAAGAAAATTTTCTAAATTCATTTATTTCAAAATTTTAATATAATAGTAATATAATATAATAATAATAAAAAGTTATGTGAGTAACGGTCAAATGAAATTCAAAATTTATTATAAATATAATAATATAATAATAATAAAAACTATGTGAGTAACCACCAAAATTTTAAAATATAATAATATAATAATATAATATAGTAATAATAAAAATCGATGTGAGTAACGGTTAGATTCAAATTTATATTTTGTAAAAATAACTTTATTTAAAAATATAGTAATAAGAAAAACTCCACCATTTGTTACTCTCCCAAAATCATAAATGTCATACTTTGATATATTTTGATTTGTCCATCATTTTGATTTTGCTGCCACATCATCACGTCGGGTATGTTGTCTCGACTGTAATTTCTTCGTTTTAGCTCTGATTTGAGTGATTGAAAAGTCGTTGAAATTGTTATTCCCGACCTTATACTGTGGACAGTTCAAAATACTGAAAATAATTAATAATTAAAAAGTAGGTTTGTTATCATCAAAACATCAATTAATTGATTGAAATTAATTAAAGTGAGATCAAGGCCAAAAAGCCAACATAAATGATCATAATTAAAGTGGTTCACTAATTTTCATTGCTATTCAATTAATTTAAAAATCACATTAATTTTAAATTATTTATTAAACTAAACTAGTAATTAATACTTAAAAATATAGCATTTTGAAATAAAAATAGACCATTTAAAAAATTTTAATATTTTTTTAATAATTTTTTAATTGAGAGCAAGTCGGAATAATTATTAGAATAAGATGACTAAGAAGTATTTAAAATAAATGTAAGTCACCACTTATATCAACAAAGTGCATCTTCTTCTCGGTGATTTCACCATAGTTAAGTGTGTCTTATAACAATTCTATGTTGGGCCCGTAAGTGAGAACAAAACATGCTAAAGGAATATATACGGACCCAGATCCACTGCTAGCAGATGCTGTCTTCGATGTCCCACATTGGTTGGGGAGAATAACAAACTGTCATTTACAAGGGTGTGAAAGCCTTTTCCCAGATAACGCGTTTTAAAGCCATGAGGAGAAGCCCGAAAGGGAAAGCCCAAAAAATACAATATCTACTAGCGGTGGACCTGGGTCGTTACAGAATTAAACGACTCGACTCTCAAGCACCGAATCTGAATTCTAAATCGTGATTTGAATCCATGACAATTATTGTCATTTTTGTGTCATATGCTCACCAAAAATTACAGCTCACATTAGCTATCTCTTTTGTAGTGGAGGACTAAAAGACAAAATTTGAGATAATTAAGGGACTAAAACATAAAATTTGGGGACTAAATAGTTATTTTATTTGATGTTGGAGGGACTAAAAGTTAAATAGATATATTTTAAAGCCTCGATGAAGAAAAAAACAGAGCATTACCTCGCAAGAACGATTTTGTATATTTAGCCAATAATACATTAACAAGAAAAAACAGAGCAACAAACTCTACTTAACCGGAATCCGCCATCGCCGCCGCGATCAAGCTCAAGGAGCGGCCAATTTCTTCCTCCCGGCGGGGGTTCCGACGTCGAGGCGATTAATCATATACAGAGCATTACTAGTAGCTTTAGCGACCTTAGAAATCCTCTTCTTCACATCAAATTTCACCTCCCCATCCACTTCCTTAAACCCATCGAGACACGTGTCTTCATTGGTCAAGGCGGCGCTGACCCACGTCTGGGCATTGCTCATTTGCAATCGGAAAGACCGGCGGTCGCCGTAGGGGAGGTGGCGGAGGAGACCCAGAGTGTTGCTCAGCTCCTCAACAGAGTCTCCAATCTGTTCCACGCAGTCGTCGACCGCCGCGCGTTGCCGCTTCGAGGCCTGCCGGAGGTTGGCGGAGGAATTGGAGAGATACCGGGAGAGGTCGCGGGCGAGGGAGAGGCTGACGGAGAGGGTGGCTTGGGCGAGATCTTGTGGGGTGTTGACAGCGCCAGAGTAGGAGGAGAGGGTTCTGATGCAGAGACTTGGGTAGCTGGCTTGGAGGCAGGAGGAGTGGATCAGATCTTGGGACGGCGGAGGGCCGTCGTGGGCTGCGGCGGAGAGGGAGAGAGAGAGGAGGAGGAAGAGGAGGAGAGAAAGGGAAGTCATGGCGGAGGAAGAAAAGTGGGAGCGTGGGAACAATGGGGAATGGGGAGGATTTCTAGGACAATGGTTATGGAAACATTAATGAATTCGTTGCTTCCAATAATCATTTGAAATTTTTATATATTATTATTTAATGAATAATAAATAACATAATGTTTAATATTATATAAAAATTATTTAATTTTTAACCTATGATATTAATATTTGATGAGTTTTGTATTATTTTTATATTTTTATTGAATTTTTGCTCAAAATTTTATTAAAATTTATAAATTATGCTAAAATTGACCCATGTCTAATAAAATATTCGTAATTTTTTTTTTTTTTAAAATAAATTCGGGAATTTTTTTAATTTAAAATTAAGAAAGTTCAAATGACTCGACACCGAACAAAATTTTAGTTATTAATGTACATGAAATCGTACATCGGTTGGAAAGGTGAACGAAACATTCTCTACAAATGTGTGAATATCTCTTCCTAACAGACGCGTTTTAAAACCTTTGAAGAGAAACCGAGAGAGAAAAACACAAGGAGTATCTACTAGCGATGGCCTAGGGCTATAGTAGCCGTACAATCGAACATCGGTTAGAAATGTGAACGAAACATTCTCTACAAATATGTGAATATCTCTTTTAACAGACGCGTTTTGAAACCTCTGAGCAGAAGCCCGGAAGAAAAACACAAGGACTATGTGCTAGTGGTGACCTAAGGCTGTAACAGCCATACGATCCAGTTTAAAAGTCGAGTTGGATTGTAAATTTTATTTAGATGGCTCGAGTCATCAATCAAATCTAGCTCACGTACACGTCTCGAGACGACGTTTATAGTGTGAAAGAAAGAAGGAAAGGGACAGGGGGGGCGGCAATCTCTGACGGACCCATAACTCCCTCTGCTCCCACCACATTAAATTACTGCATATGCTTCCATATGCAATATGCCCCATCCTCTTCANTTTTTTTTTTTTTTTTTTTTTTTTTTTTTTTTTTTTTTTATTCTTTTTTTTTTTTTCAAATATGTGATTCGGGTTCGAGTTTTATAACCTCGAGTCTTTGGATCAAAAGTATATATCTATATTCGATTAACTTTTTTTTTATTATTATTCTTCCTATCGAGACTACATTTTATTGGGTAATTACATTTTTAGCCTTTAATTTACCATTTAAAAGATATATAAACAAAAATAAAATAAATATACATTAGACTAAATTGTATAAATTAAAAACCTTTATAATAAAAAATAAAATAATTATTTAGGGTTAAATTTGTCAAATTGTATCAATTTTCACGTATGTTTAATAATTGTTACGTTACAGTAAAATCTAATTAAAATTTATGAATTTTTTTAATAAAATTATTTCAATTAATTACGTACCGATCGAATTTAATTAGCGAATTTACGAAGAGTTTTTCATTATATTCGCGTAAAATTATTAAACAAAAAAAAAATTGAAATTGAAATTAATTATATTTTTTAAAATAAAAAGTACAAAAGATTCCTCACAAATATGGTTTAAATCCCATGTGGTCAATTATTGCATCATTTACTAATATTGTGAGCTCTACAAAAATATATATTTTTATTTTTAATTCATATGGACCCAAAATACATGTGAACCAATAGTTCCAAGCACTCATTTTAAGCCTCAATGGTCAAAGGTTAAGAAAAACCCTTCCATTTTTGGTCATTTCGTCGAGGGACAGGAAGAGATAGGGCTTCTTTCTCGGCTTTCGAGACATAATTTAAACCTAATTTTCACTCGAGAACGTGATGGATTGTAAATTTTAGGTCTAGTTTGATAATTATTTAATTTTTTTTTAAATTGAGGGTTATGAGAGATCCTTAAAGTTAATTTTCACGCAAAAAGTGAAAAATGATAAATTTTAAGTCAAATTTGATAATTATTTAATTTTTTTAATCGAGGGTTTTGTGAGATACTTAAAGCTAATTTTCACGTCAAAACTGAAAAATTGTAAATTTTAAGTCCAATTTGATAATTATTATTTTTTTTAAATCGAGTGTTTTACGAGATACTTCAAGCTAATTTTCACGTCAAAACATGAAAAATTGTAAATTTTAAGTCCAATTTGATAATTATTTTTTTAATATCGAGTGTTTTACGAGATACTTAAAGCTAATTTTCACGTCAAAACGCGAAAAATTGTAAATTTTAAGTCCAATTTGATAACTATTTTTTTAAAATCGAGTGTTTTACGAGATACTTAAAGCTAATTTTCACACAAAAACATGAAAAATTGTAAATTTTAGGTCCAATTCGATAATTATTTAATTTTTTTAATCGAGGGTTTTGAGTACTTAAAAGCTAATTTTCACGCAAAAACCTGAAAAATGGTAAATTTTAGGTTGAATTTGATAATTATTTAATTTTTTTTAAATTGAGGGTTTTGTGAGATACTTAAAGCTAATTTTCACGTAAAACATGAAAATTGTAAATTTTAAGTCCAATTTGATAATTTTTTTTTTAAATCGAATGTTTTAGGAGATACTTATAGCTAATTTTCATGCAAAAACGTGAAAATTTGTAAGTTTTAGGTCCAATTTGTGAAGTATTTAATTTTTTTAATTCGAGGGTTTTGTGAGATACTTAAAGTTAATTTTCACGCAAAAACGTGAAAAATTGTAATTTTTAAGTCTAGTTCGATAATTATTTAATTTTTTAAATGGACGGTTTTTGTGAGATACATAAAGCTAATTTTCACTCGAAAACGTGAAAAATGGTAAATTTTAAGTTCAGTTTGATAATTATTTAAATTTAAAAAAAAATTGACAGTTTTGAGAGATGAACTAGTTTTCCATTTTTTCTAAGCATTCAAAAAAATTCGTGTCTCTAATATATATTACATTAATAATTAAAATCTCAAATCTCATAATAACGTATTACTAATATCGTTATAAATTTGAAATATTTTTAGTCTTTATAATAATCTTTAAAATAGGGTTGGGTTAGGTTGAATTGTAACTCTATTTTCGGGTTAGTCTGGTTGGCTCGATAAAAAAAAATCAACCCACAAACCGACCCGATTTTTTAGTTTTAGTTTTTTTTTTAATTCAAATTAATCCAAATTGGAAAACTTATAACACAACCCGATAACCCGACTTTTATGATTTAGATGCTATAGTCAGGACTCGTCACATTTTTAAGTCATATGAACACGGGTAAATATAATTTGCTCGATCTAATTTTAGAAATAAGTACATTATTATATATTCTTAATATTTAATTGGATGAATTAAAATTATAATGAAAATTAAAAAAAATATATTGAATTTGTTTAAAATAAAATATCTAAAAGAAGTAAATTGGGCGGGAGTGAGAGGGCCCATAGGGTTAGTTAATGGGTTGTTGTTGCAATGTTTGAGATTTCAACGTAATCCTAACTGCTACAAACGGTTGGTGTCCATTTTTTTTTTCAAAGAATAAAATTAAATAAATGGAAAATTATTTAAAAGTTTTAATTTAATCAATTATCTTTTAAAAAAAATTAAAATAAGTCCTTATAAAATCAAATTACTTCAATTTTATATCAATTATTATAATATTAACGATATATATTATTATATAAATGATCGATAATTTTATTATATGATACAATTTTAGTGTAGTAATAGACTGTACATTCGAGCTCTAAAATTTTAGGGAGATTTTTAATTTTTTTCTAAAATTTGAAAAATAAATCCAAAATCGTTCCGAGTTTTTAAAAATTATGAAAATTGACGTGATAATTACAAATTTTGACAGTAAATTTCATCTCATTTTAATTAAACAAAAAATTTAAAAAAATCCAAAAATAAAATAGTGAGTATGTTATAGACGAGTTCAACTCAATCATAAATAATTAAATATATTGTATCGTAAATATATAAATTTGGTTGGTTCGAGTTAACTTTATTACATAGTAATAGATGAAACAGCTCAATCCATAAAATAATCATTTATTTAAATTCAGGTTCATAATCGAATTCATGATAAGTTGACTGATTATTCAAACTGTTATGATTAGGATAAGTTAATCGGGTTTTTTTTTTTCTAAATGTCCTAATTAAGTTGAGTTGATCGAGTTTTTCCAACTGTCCTGATTAGGATGAGTTGATCGAGTTTTTTCAAACTGTCTATGTTAGAATGAGTTGAACTCAAACTGTCCAGGTTATGATAAATTGATTGGTTATTGAAATTATTCTGATTAGGATAAGTTGATCGAGTTTTTCAAACTGTCTGGGTTAGAATGGATTGATAGAGTTTTTCAAACTGTCTGGGTTAGAATGAGTTGATCGGGTTATAATTTAGCTGTTGAATTATTTATTTATTAAATTTTTTTTTTATATATACCAATTTCCTCCAAACATTCCCACTCCCCAAAAAAAGAACTACCCATCCTATAAAAACACCAATATTACCAAACACGTATTGACTTCGGATGATAATCCAAAATTCCCATTTTACCCCTCGCGTTTATAAATATCTACCACCACAGCCTCCCACCTCGAATTTATTCAAGGCCAAAAACCACCCCCACCAAGGAGAGTTTCGGGAGAAATGTCTCGGCCAGCCGTTGCTTCATCTTTTCCGGCGACGGTGGCGCTCGTACTGGCGGTGGTCCAACTCATCACCATACTTATTCCTGCAGCCATTGTCGTCGAAGCTCGCACGAAGACGATTCCGGCAGAGCCATCGCAGCTCGACGAATGGATCGCACACAACATGAGAGAGTACCGTCAACGGAAGGCGAACGAGACAGGAGCCAAGACGCTGGATCCGCGGCTTGCTAAGGCGGAGGATTGCGCTCGAATCATCACCGTTAAACAAGACGGACAAGGAAATTTCTCAACGATCACTCAAGCGATCGAGAGCATTCCGTCCGGAAATCGTGAGCGAGTGGTGGTGTGGATCGGCGGTGGAACTTACCGCGAGAAGATCACGATCGATTCTTCGAAGCCGTTCGTGACGCTGTACGGTCAGACAGGAAAAATGCCGGTCATATCGTACGACGGAACGGCGTCGGAATTTGGTACAGCCGAGAGCGCGACGGTGGCGGTGGAATCGGATTATTTCGTCGCCGTCAATGTTGCGTTTGTGGTGAGTTTCTCTTCTTCTTCTCCTCATTTTTGTGGGGTAAGTTTTGTAAATAGTGAAAGTTATGGGGCGCAAAAAAATTTTAGTAACTTATTATTGCGTGACTACTAATTATTTATTTATTTATTTATATTTTTTTCCGGAAAAAATTCATGCATTTATTCGCCATCAAAATTAAGCATGAGTTTTCACGTTGAAATCTTGACATTTTATTGCACAATTGGTTATTTCTGTTAGAAAAGTTCCCTTTTGAGATGACTATACCTTGTTGGATAAAAAATTTGTAGGTTTTTAATCACTCTTGTTGATTGCAATGAGATTCCTGCTCGGTAATATTGTTCGGTGTAGACTCGAAAATCTGTAGTTTCATTTTAGATATCAATCTGTCATGATTTGGTTGTCAGGATCAATAGGACATGCATGAATTGGTAAGAAATGTAATACCTGTGCAATTACAACCACATCGGTTGGAGAGGAGAACGAAACATTGTAAGAGTGTGGAAACCTCTTCCCAGTAGATGTGTCATATTCCTGGTGTTGAATCTTCTTCCCAGTAGATGTGTCATATTCCTGGTGTTGAATCTTCTTCCCAGTAGATGTGTCATATTCCTGGTGTTGAATCTTCTTCCCAGTAGATGTGTCATATTCCTGGTGTTGAATCTTCTTCCCAGTAGATGTGTCATATTCCTGGTGTTGAATCTTCTTCCCAGTAGATGTGTCATATTCCTGGTGTTGAATCTTCTTCCCAGTAGATGTGTCATATTCCTGGTGTTGAATCTTCTTCCCAGTAGATGTGTCATATTCCTGGTGTTGAATCTTCTTCCCAGTAGATGTGTCATATTCCTGGTGTTGAATCTTCTTCCCAGTAGATGTGTCATATTCCTGGTGTTGAATCTTCTTCCCAGTAGATGTGTCATATTCCTGGTGTTGAATCTTCTTCCCAGTAGATGTGTCATATTCCTGGTGTTGAATCTTCTTCCCAGTAGATGTGTCATATTCCTGGTGTTGAATCTTCTTCCCAGTAGATGTGTCATATTCCTGGTGTTGAATCTTCTTCCCAGTAGATGTGTCATATTCCTGGTGTTGAATCTTCTTCCCAGTAGATGTGTCATATTCCTGGTGTTGAATCTTCTTCCCAGTAGATGTGTCATATTCCTGGTGTTGAATCTTCTTCCCAGTAGATGTGTCATATTCCTGGTGTTGAATCTTCTTCCCAGTAGATGTGTCATATTCCTGGTGTTGAATCTTCTTCCCAGTAGATGTGTCATATTCCTGGTGTTGAATCTTCTTCCCAGTAGATGTGTCATATTCCTGGTGTTGAATCTTCTTCCCAGTAGATGTGTCATATTCCTGGTGTTGAATCTTCTTCCCAGTAGATGTGTCATATTCCTGGTGTTGAATCTTCTTCCCAGTAGATGTGTCATATTCCTGGTGTTGAATCTTCTTCCCAGTAGATGTGTCATATTCCTGGTGTTGAATCTTCTTCCCAGTAGATGTGTCATATTCCTGGTGTTGAATCTTCTTCCCAGTAGATGTGTCATATTCCTGGTGTTGAATCTTCTTCCCAGTAGATGTGTCATATTCCTGGTGTTGAATCTTCTTCCCAGTAGATGTGTCATATTCCTGGTGTTGAATCTTCTTCCCAGTAGATGTGTCATATTCCTGGTGTTGAATCTTCTTCCCAGTAGATGTGTCATATTCCTGGTGTTGAATCTTCTTCCCAGTAGATGTGTCATATTCCTGGTGTTGAATCTTCTTCCCAGTAGATGTGTCATATTCCTGGTGTTGAATCTTCTTCCCAGTAGATGTGTCATATTCCTGGTGTTGAATCTTCTTCCCAGTAGATGTGTCATATTCCTGGTGTTGAATCTTCTTCCCAGTAGATGTGTCATATTCCTGGTGTTGAATCTTCTTCCCAGTAGATGTGTCATATTCCTGGTGTTGAATCTTCTTCCCAGTAGATGTGTCATATCTGTCGGAGAGGAGAACAGGAGAATTCCACACAAAACTTTGAGGGAACCCCGAATGGGAAAGCTCAAAGAGGACAATATCCGTTAGCGGTGGGCCGATTATAAATGGTATCGGAACTAGACACCAGGTTGTGTGCTAGCAAGGATGCTAAGCCCCCAAGGGAGTGGACTGTGAGATTCTATATTGGTTCGATTCCGTTAGTTTGGTTTCAAACTAACCTTTCTAGTTCAAAATTGTACGATCAAACTAACCTTTCTAGTTCAAAATTGTACGATCAAACTAACCTTTTTAGTTCAAAATTGTACGATCTCTCCTAACGTGTTTTGAATGAATGAAAATGAAATTGTAGTGATTAACAAAAAATGAAGATTGGGTATGATGAATTTGTTGATGCAGAACTCAGCTCCAATGCCGGATGCAGGAAGAACAGGAGGACAAGCAGTGGCAATGAGGATATCAGGGGATAAGGCAGCATTCCACCACTGCCAATTCATAGGGTTTCAGGACACTTTATGCGATGACAGAGGCAGACATTTTTTCAAGGATTGTTACATCGAAGGCACTGTGGACTTCATCTTTGGAAATGGCAAATCCCTCTACTTGGTGAGTGGGTGTCTATTTTTTTACTATGATCGATCTGGGATCTGGTAAGTGCGTATCTATTTTTTTACTATGATCGATCTGGTAAGTGCGTATCTATTTTTTTACTATGATCGATCTGGTAAGTGGGTGTCTATTTTTTTACTATGATCGATCTGGTAAGTGGGTGTCTATTTTTTTACTATGATCGATCTGGTAAGTGGGTGTCTATTTTTTTTACTATGATCGATCTGGTAAGTGGGTGCCAAGTAGGTATCTGTAAGTAGGTATCTATTTTTACCAGAGCTAGTAAGTAGGTATCTACTCACAAAGAAATTATTCATTACCTAATTCTTCATCTAAAATTTCTATCAACGTATAAGCCATCATCGAGCTGGTGAGTAGGTTCGACAATTGTTGTGTTAGAGGTACTATGCAAAAAAATTCCAAATTTATATCCATTTGTTGTCATCAACCATTTCATCCATATATGTGTGTGTATTTGTGACAGAAAACAGTAATAAACTCAGTGGCGGAAGGGACAGGAGTGATCACAGCTCAAGCAAGGGAGAATTCCACAGACGACAGCGGCTTCACATTTGCATATTGCAACATCACTGGAACTGGAAACACCTATTTGGGAAGAGCATGGAAGGAGAGAACTCGTGTGGTTTTTGCTTACACTTACATGGGAACACTCATTAACACCCAAGGATGGTCCGATAAAATGCAGGGAACCGAACCTCGAAAGTGAGCAAAATCACGCACATAATAATATCATCATCATCATCATCGTCATCATCATCTCATTGCTAGTTGATTGATTCATTTTGATTATCGACCGTGTTGACAGGAGTATGTACTACGGTGAGTACAAATGCAAAGGACCCGGGGCAGACAGCACGGGACGAGCACACTACACGAGAATACTCACGGACTACGAAGCGAAGGCGTTTTTGAGTATGACTTATATCCATGGAAACAAATGGGTTCTACCACCTCCAAGGCTGTCCCTTCTCCCGGTGTCATCTCAATGCCATGGCTGATTATGTTGTCTCGTGTTTCTTTTTGGATAAAGTTTTGGTTGATTCTTGTTGTTGTTGTACCAAACCGATCAATTTCTTGAGCTTTCCAGGAAGCCTCTCCTCTCTCTCAGTTGATCTCTTCTTTTAATCATTTATATGTTCTTACATTTACAAACAATGCTGCGCGCAGTTTTGCAAGTTTAGGCAAAAATATGATCATGAATGGGCCTTTGCCCACGCATTTGTGTACCATTTTTTTTCTTCTTCTTCCTCTTTCTTCCTCTTTTAACGGGTAGCGTGATGAACTGACTCTAACTTGAATATAACTTGTAACGATCCAAGTCCACCACTAACATATATTATTTTCTTTGGGCTTTTCCTTATGCTTCTCTTTACCACTGCAGATATTGTCCTCTTTAGTTTTTCATTGATATTGTCTCTCAAGGTTTTTAATAGGACGTGTTTGCTACAATTTTTCCTTTTGAGTTTACACTCAAGGTTTTTAAAACACTTTGGTTGCTAATTCATGGGTAGAGCCAAAGAGGGTGACAAGTTAACAAGAACATTGATGAAATAAAGGAGCTCCAACAATTTAAGAAGTAACCATAGAAAGGAAGGAACCCACTATTTCTTTATCTATTTTGATTAGTTTTTATTTACTCGTTTTTTTTTTAATACCAAGTATCAATACAATTTCATATTTTGGGTGAAAAGAAATCATGGTCGGGAAAGTTATAGTAGAGAGAGGTTTCTACGTCAAGAACAATATTCTAAGAAACACTTATTTTTTTTATATTATAAGTCTCAACTGGTTGAACGATTAGATCATTGGAGTTATCGTATTATTAGTCTAGGGTTTATCTTTTTAAGTATAGGTATTCTTTCAGGGGCCGTATGGGCTAATGAGACAGGAATTGAGATCCAAAAGAAACTCGAGCATTTATTATTTGAACCATATTCACAATTTATTTACACACACGAACAAAAAAAATTTATAGGTGTAAATTTTGCAATTGTAGCCTCTATATGTTTTTTTATATTCTTCTCTCCAACCAATATGAAATCTCACGCAAGTTATTAAAGAAGATGGTTAATTTTTTCGATAATTTGGTATATATTGTGCCGTATGACTACATTAAAATAGATATATATGTTTTAGTATTATTATTTTTAATTAAGCCCCTTATATTATAATTTTTTTTTTGTTTGTTTTATATCCTTTTCTGATAGCGACTATTTAAATTGGTTCATAATAAATTTACGTATCACGGTAGAATTGACANAAAAAAAAAAAAAAAAAAAAAAAGGTACATATAAAAAAAAAAATGAAGAAACGGTCACGAAGAAAAGCTAAAATCTCATTTCCTCATTTGACCTTATGTCAATCGGTCAAGTTTGGATTATACAACATAAATTTATATAACATCAACCAATTTTTATATTCAACTACAAAAAAGGTATGATAAAAAGACATTAAAACACATAAAAACGTTACGAAATAACAAGACCTTAAAACACGACACGACACGAAAACTTTATGGAATAACATATTTAGTGTAAATAATGTGTGTGTATATATATATATATAGAGGATAGTTTAAATTATTTGGTGGTGGTGGTGGTTTTGTTGTAGTCTTGACTGCCATAAGGAGAGAAAGCTTCAGAGAACCAAGTGTTCTTCCTCCAAGGCTTCCATCCCATTTCCTCGCACATTTGGTCACTGTGATTGATACTATAAGTTGAAATGCAATGCCTTTTGTAGAACCTTGTCGTCCTCTTCATCACCTCCATTTCTTCGTTTATTTGCTCCACCATTTTTCGGGTCTCGGGCAGCTTGAACTTCTCGTCCACCAGTCGGGCTAGCCATATGCTCCGTATCTCCGACGTGTGCAGGTTGGCCACGCTCTCCAAATATCCCACGAACGCCATGTTCGGTATCATTAGATTGATCGTACCCCTAAATGATAGATATTTTATTCATTGAACTATGATTCGTGTTTGAGTGTTCTTAGGTTAAATTTATAAAATTTTAGGGTTTGAGGTTAAATTATAAATTTATGTTATGATTTATTAGTTTTATTTAAATTAAAGTGACATTATTTTAATTATTTATTAACGAAAAATTTAAAGCAAAATCAGGAAGAAAAAAAAAAAACCAAATTAAAATTGAAGTATAGAAATTGAATTATAATTAAAATTTAAGCTAAATTAAACTATAATTAAAATTTAAGCTCTTGCGGTGGTTAGTAAATATAACATTAGTTAGAGATTTAAATTTAATGATAATTATTTGAAATAAATCAATTATGATTATTAACAAGGTATTTAGGGTTTAGGGAATCATAAAATGGTAATAAATAAATAAATAAATAAATAACTCATGATAATTGGGTTTTTGATTTTATGATATTTATAAGAATTCCATAATTTTTTTTTAATTTGTCATAAAATTAAAAAATATATTCAGTATTTTTTTTAAAAAAAAAATTAAAATGGTAACTTTTAATTTCANAAAAAAAAAAAAAAAAAAAAAAAAAAAAAAAAAAAAAAGTGACCCACCGGTATAAGGGCATCATGCCGGAAGGATAGTGAAGAAAGGTTCGAAACTGCGGCGGAAAAATGTCGTTGAGCTTTTTCTTGCCGTCGAAGCCGGTGGCCATAATGACGACGTCGAACTCCGACCTAGAGCCGTCGTCAAACTCGATACCGCCGTTCCAGAACCACCATTTGGAGGCTTTTTTAATGACGATTTTACCCTCGTCGGCGTGGCGGAAAAAGGTTTCCGGCATGATTGCCATCTGGCAGGAGGCGTAGTCCTCCAGAAATGGATGCTCCGGCTTCAACCCGTACTTCACCAGTGGCATCTTCCACGTCAGATATGATTCTATGAACTTCGAAACTCCCTGCTTCTGTTCCATACAAATTTACCCACTTACCCCCCATCACTCTAATTTTCTTTTTCTTTTAAAAATAATTCTAATTTCTTTTTTATCCTAAACTTTAAAAATATTTCAATTTTTATATTTAATAATTTTAATAATTAATTAAATTATTATACACTAAAATTTATTTTAAAATAATTTATATTTAATCTCGAGGTCCTAGAAGTTAAAAGATAATCGTCATTATATTATTTTTTTAATAAATAGATAATCTAATTTCGTGTATTAACACATAGAGTCTTGCAAGTTAGGGTTTGAGTAGTTAGTGTAATTGACACGCACTAGTTTAACAATTGATCGAGGGTAAAAAGGTAATAATAACTACGAGTTAAGAGATAGAGTTAAAATTACGATGGGAGACAAGAGGAGGCAGATGAGAGTCTTGAGGAAGGTCTGGTTAGGTCTTTCATGGAGGAACTGAGAAGATCTGGTGGAGAAGAAGAAGAAGAATGGCAAACCCCAAACCCAATAATGTGGCACTGTCCAGTGTAACCCTCGCACCACCATCGTACACGCTTGTCCTTCTTCTTCGCCTTCATTTAATAATAAATTAAGTAATTGATTAATTAATAATAATAATATGATATTAATTCATTAATTACCTTCATTTGTTTGGGCGCATTCAACAGCCAAATCGATGGCCGATTTCTTGTAGCCAATGACTGCAACTCTCTTGCCCTTCACCAACTCCCTTGCTTCTTCCTTTCCAAGCTTGCAATAATCCAGAGAGTGCATCACCTTACCGGCGAATTTCTCTGGTCCTCTGCCGCTCGGAAACTCCGGAAGCCTTGCGATATCGCCGTACTTTCCGATGCACATCACAACCATCTCTACTTCATACAACTGCGTTGGATTTGAAGATTAAATTAAAAGAAGAGTAGTCGAAGAAGAACTAATTTCTACAATCAAAACTTCGAAAAAAAAGCCCTAACGAAATTAGCAGAGTGAATCAAGAAATCAAGCTATTCGCAACCTGAATAGTTCCAGATTCAGTATCCATAACAGAAATCTCCCAAACAGGACGACCAGGGAGCAACACTCCGTACTCGCCGGAGTCTCCATTAGCGGAAACATCGCTAATGAATCGAACGGCAATGACTTTCGAATTGAATCGAATGAAGCGGCGGAGATCGAAATGACTAGCGTAGGAATCTAAATACTCCAAAATCTCGAGATGAGAAGGAAAATCGGCGTTTTCTCTGTTCGGCCAGGGGAAATCGGCGAACTCGTAATCGCAGCGAGGCGACTGAAGCTTCGTGGAGTGATAAGAACAATGCTTCCAAACTCCGCCGATGCAATCAGTAGCCTCGAAGACGACCGGCTGGTGGTGAGCTAGTTGCTTGGCGGCGGCGATGCCGCTTACGCCGGCGCCGACGATGGCGATTTTGGAGAGAATAGGAGCCATTAGGGATTTGAATTCTGTATGAAATTTGATGTGACTTGGGAAATGGAAAGGACGAAGGGGCGTTTATATAGGCAGTTGAAGGCACGTGACGGGCACGTGATATGTCCTTTATATATAATTTAAATAAGATTCAACCTTGAAGAATTTTCCTTAAATTTTATTCAATCTATAGTCTATGTATGATTTCATGTCTCTATTGAATTCCTTTCCATATTCACACACCAATATTTTTCAATATATATATATATATATATATGCGCGTGTGTACACGTGTGAACGCATACTAATTCATAGCTCGGGAATTAATTGCAGTTTTATATTCAATCATACACGGTATCTATACGTACACATCGATAGTTGAGTTAATGTAACAGCTCAAACAGTCAAATCCCACGTCGTTTGGAGAGAAAAACGAAACATTTCTTATAAGGGTGTGAAAACCTCTCCCTAACCGTAAGGCTAACGACGATACGTAATGGGTCAAAGTGAACAATATCTACTAGCGGTGGGTTTGAGTTATTACAGTTAAACTACGAGTTTAGTCTTTAAATTTTTAAAATTAGGTCAAATAAATCCCTCCTGAACTCGTCCTTGTCTTTGAATAGCCTTCTATCAAAAGACCCGTGCTTTTGTTAATATTTGAATAGTCGTGGAAAGACGCTATCGTCTTGTTTGCTACCTCGTCTACGAAATCTAATTGTTATATGAATTATGACTCTTCCCGTAACTAAAAGCTCGAAAACGTGATATAAACATTATAATTTAATAGCAAAAATCTTTTGTTCTATCATTCCCTTGTTTAAAATTAATTACTATATTAACCAAATTTTGTTTCTAAAAATGGCTCTTTAAATTGATTAAAGCAACCTATTTAATATTTATTAACATTTTGGAAATAGTTTGGAGTATACTTAACAAATGGGTATATAAATAAATGAATAAATAAATAAATAAATAAATAATAATAATATATATATGAATGAGAAATAGTCAAAATTGCATTCAAGAGGGAAATTTTTTATTTATAAGTATATGAATTATTTTAATTGAAGGAAAAATGAAGGATAATAAATAAAATGATTTTTCAAAATAAAATATTATTATTTTAATTAATTGAGCTATACTTAAGTTGAAATAATTTAAATATTTTAATAAAATATTTGATTAAGAGGTAAGAGGTTCGAATCTCTCTACCCATAGACTTCAAGATTAACCTTAAAATTTGCTAATTTTTTTTTGTTTAGAAAATAATTAATTAAAAAAATTGAAAATTTCAATTTATTTTACTCGATGTAGACTTGACTTTTGACTTAGACTTAATTTCATTAAATTAAAGGGAGTTTGTATAGTTAGTACTTTTTCAAAACTGAATTTAAAAATGTTTATGGGCGAATTAATTAATGAATAAATCACAAATTCAACTTAAAAAATGCTTTAAAAATGATTAAGTATCTTAATCAAATTTAAGTAGGTGAGAAAAGACTCGATATCAAAACCGAACTAAAAAAGTCAAACATTACCTAAATTATGGAACCGTCTTAGATTATTGCATGTTTTCCCGTCTCAATTCTTGTTTATAGTCAGTGAATAAAATTTTCTCCTCGTTCCCTCTCGATTCTCCGTCTAATCAAATTACACAAACTTTTAACTTGACCAACTCGGATTACCTAGTTTGGGTTAGTTTTTTTTTTTTTTCGATATGGGTTAGGTTGAACGTTAAGAAAATCGAAAATTCGGGTTGATTCATGAGTTGACATTTTTTAAGTCAACCCAACCAACCCCAACTTGTGGATAAGATTTTTTATTAAAAAAAAAAAAAAAAAAAACCCAACAACCTAATCGAGTCCAACTTGAAAACAGAGCGTTGGGTTGTGAACTCTACTAGGGTGGCTCAAGTCATCAACTCGAAAACATACACGTGCTTCTAACTTATTGGTCGGGAATAAGTTGCAATTAAAAAATATATATTATTATTATTATTATTTTTTGGTGGATTTTTTATATTAAAAAATAGCATTGAATCAACGCTTAATTACGTTGTAAGCTCGTACGGTCGTGGAATTTGTGAGTTGATTTAATTTTTTTAATAGAATTTTGACAATTTCCAATTTCCCTGGTTAATGAATTATTCAAATTCCATTTGACTTAATTAATTAATTAATTAATTAATTAATAATAATATAATTTCATATTATAATACCCATAATCTATGATTATTTTTAAATGTAAATTATTCCAATTTTTTTAATTTTGTAAAACTTTGGGTTTGGTATTGAGAGTTATTTTTTAAATTTCAATATCATATAATAAATATTAGAATAATATTTGATGCGACAAGCTGACATATAATACAAATAATAACTTAGGCTTACATTATTATTATTATTCCAAATTCATGAATATAATTTTATGTTAAGAATCTTTTAACATAACAATTTTGTGTTTATATTGACATTTTCAAAATTTATAAAAAATATCAATATGTTATGTCTCGTGGAAAACTTCGAAAATACGAAGCTTATAAGAAATTAAAGTATAAATTGTCATGGGTTAAGTTGGATCGAGTTGTAAATTTTTTCAACTCAAACGACTTTTATTAAATAATGAACTCAACCTAGTCTAACCATGAATTTTTTTGGGTTGGGTCGATTCGGGTTGATACCCAATCCTAATAAGTTCGTAATCCAACCCGAACCATACAGATTAGGGTATTCGGGTCATCGAATTTTTTGTTCTATTTTGAAGCTTAAAAGTAAAATTTTAATTTGAGTTAGATTACACGTTTAGTCTCTCAACTTTTGGGTTTTGACTTTATTTTGTGGACGTTCGAACATTTTTTCAAAATTGATTATTTGAACGAGAAGATTTAAAAATAAAAATGATTTTAAAATTTTATAAAATAATAAAAATGTGAAAATGGGGTAAGGTTGAAGAATATATAAGGTTTTAATTGTCCAAATGAGGACTTTTTCTTGAAGAATTAGTGACTTTCTAAGTAATTCATGCTTTTTATGTATAAATTGTAAGCTCCACATTTAAGCAAACCTATAAATTAATTGGAATTTTTGTTTAACTTAGTCAAATATGACATTAAATATAAAGGGAGACGTGAAATTACCAAAAAACACAATCACAAAAATAAATAATAACAATAATTATTATTTTCTTTATTATTTTTAAAATTTTCCAAAAAAGAATTCAGCCAATTTCCAAAAAGGGTGATCAAACCATCGTGTACTTCAGTTCAAATTTGTCTGTTGAATCCTTTCTTTTCTTTTTTTTTAATTTTCTAAATTAATAAAAGTTCCTTTCACCCTAAAAAAAAAAAAAAAATGAATAGTACTTTTTAAGAAATTCTAAAAAAAATAAATTAATAAATGTCGAAAAAAATTAATCTTGCACTTGTAAGAGTTTTATTTATTTATTAATTTAGCTTACTATTTATTGTTTTATTTTATTTATATATATGTTTTTGTGAAAGATGAAAAAAAAAAATATATATATATATATATATATATATTAAATACATTAACGTTTCATATTTTCACAAAAATAACACATGGTGTGACTTGTCTAGCTAAATTAAAAGAAATTTGTGACGGCTAATTTTCTTTTTATATTTTCAAAATAAAAGTATGATAGATATGAGTCTTGGTGGGTCGATGATGTCGACTATATTGAAATTATTAATTGTCGGTTGTATATATGACGCATGCTAAAATGAAATATATAACTCAACGGTAATTATCATGTACTTCGATCATTATTATTCTATATATATATATATAAAAATAATTTTGTGATTGTTGAAAATAAAATTGAAATGAGGAATATTGATGATAGTATGAAAAAGAGTCCATGCTCTAGAAAAGATTTTCATGGAGGTTTTATTTGAATTTTAGTTGATAGGGTTTTTGAATTCAATTCATGGCGGCACCTACATTTTATTGAACTCTAGATCACACGTGTTTTGAATTCGCTTCCTATTCTCAATAATTCTTTCATATATATATATATATATGTATATATATACGTACGTACATACATATTTACCGCGAGTATATTTACGAAACTATTAGAAACATGTTCTAGAAGTAACCATTAATACATTAACCTTTAGAAAACATAAATTAAAAACTATGGGACTTTTGCTTTTGGACTTACCCTAGGGTTTTTAAAATGAGTCGGTTAAAAGAGGTTTCCACGCCGTTGTAAAAAAAAAGGCTCTTTCCCCTCTTTCGACTTTTCCTTTAAGGCTTCCCCCAAGGTATTTAAAACGTATTGCTATTCACACCCTTATAAAGAATGCTTCGTTTCGTTCTCCAACCCATGTGGGATTTCACAATCTTCCAACTGAAAGGTGGTGGATTGTGAGATCCTGCGTCGATTGGAGAGAGGAACGAGTGCCAACGAGGACGTTGAGCCCCAAAAGGGGTAGATTATGAGATCCCACATCAGTTGGAGAGGGGAACAAAACATTCTTAATAAAGGCGTGGAAACCTCTCCCTAATCGACGTGTTTTAGAATAAAACCCTGAAAGAGAAAGCCCAAAAAAGACAATAACAATATTGACTAGCAACGAGCTTGAGTTGTTAGAACAGTGATCTATAACCAAAATTTGGATGGCTACATTGCTTTCGGTCTCAACTACACCATTTCAAGTCCCGAATTGTATTTTGAACTTTTTAAGGATCTCATTTTGAAACGTGTATAAAAGATCAAGAGCTAAGTTTAGAGCCGAAGCAACACGAGGAGGAGAGGTAACTTGAAATTAGCTTTACCAATAATCATTACAAGAACACTCTCCATCATCAAAATGATGGAAACGATTTCTATCTCTCACAATGATCTTCCGTTCAAACACCTTAGAAACAAGCTTAAGAGCTTGGTGACAGTCCTTACAGACCCGTAGATTCTTAGTGATTCGAAGCGTTTCCCCTGCTTTAGTCTTCAGCAACCCAAAAGCAACTGCCAGTTTCTCACTATGGTAGTAAACAGGGTTGTCCTTCTCCACCACCTCCTCCTCCTCCTCCTCAGTTACATATCCTACACATCGTATACATTCTACCATCTCATTAACTTTGCCATATATTTCCTTGGCTTCTGGGTGACCCCTTCCTCCTGCAATGAATTCATGCACCACACCCTCCAATTCAATCATGGAAAACCCAGCAGCCTTCTTCACTTCTCTATCATTCATTAGCTTTCTTACTTCTGCTACACCGTCCCATCTACCAGCCTCGGCGTACAGATTTCCGAGTAGAACGTAGCGCCCGCTATTGCTTGGATCTAGTTCTATTACTCTCTTGCCTATTTCCTCCCCCATGTCTATGTTCCCATGGATTTTACATGCTCCAACGAAGGCGCCTAACACTCCGGCGTCGGGACTCATTGGCATCTCACGTATGAGGTTCATCGCTTCGTCTAGCATCCCGGCTCGTCCATATAAATCAACCATGCATCCATAATGCTCGGTTCTGGGTTTAATATCGTAAACTTGAGTGAAATGATTGAAATAGTAGCGTCCCTTTTCAACTAACCCGGAGTGAGCACAAGCATTGAGAACATTAAGGAAAGTTATGTTGTCTGGTGTCACCATTTTGGTCTCCATGTCTTTGAAAAGCTCAATGGCTGCCTCTCCTTTCCCGTGCATAGCCATCCCTCCGATCATGCAATTCCATGAAGAAATGCCCTTTTCAGGCAACTGAGTGAACACTTCAAAAGCACGATCCAGGCAACCGCATTTACAATACATGTCGATGAGCGTTGTTGCAAGTTTCGAGTCTAATTTAATCTCACTTTTCTTGATGTATCTGTGTATCCACATTCCTTGTTCAAGTGATCCCAATCCTGTGCAAGCTGATAACATGCTAGCAGCCATGTATTTGTCCAACACAATCTTCTCCGACCTCATCCGATTAAACAAAGCAAATGCTTCATGAAATCGATTGTTTTGGACACAAGAAGAAATCATGGCATTCCAAGAAGCAGAGCTGCGCTCGGGCATCGACTCGAAGACTTCTAAGGCTTCATCTAGAAATCCACACTGAGCATACCCAGTAAGCAGAGTGGTCCATGACACAGCATCGGGTAGCTCAATACCATCGAAGACCCTTCTGGCTTCTTCCAAGGATTGAAAATTAGCATACATATGAATCAAATTGTTCTGAGAAAATCTATCTGTTCTGAAGCCAAATTTAAGAACATGTCCATGAATTTGCTTCCCTTCCTCGATAGCATTATCGATGCAGCAAGCACGAATTAGAGAAGGAAATGTAAATTTATTGGGAAGGACACACTTATGCAGCATTTCCAAATACAACAGTAAGCAAGCTCTAGGGAATTGGAGTTGTAAGTAGCCTCTTATTAAGGTATTGTAGATGTATGCATCTGGGTTGGGGATTGTCTTGAATAAAAGAAGTGCATAGTCAAGGTCTCCATTCTTGGATACAGCACAGAATTTGACAAGACGACCCATGGCATCATTGTCAGTAGAAAGACCAAGACGGATAATCTGGGAGTGATATTGCTTGAGCTCAGACATGGATGAGCATGACTTAAGGCCATGGATAGGTGATGTGTGAACTTTTGGGGAGTTGATCGGGGATGCACTGGGCTGAAGGGCAAGAAGTGATGACATTTTTACAAATTCCCTCAAACTCTCGAGGATTTAAACTAATTGTTTAACACCTCGGGATATACTTTAGTAATCCGGGTGATGTGGAGCGGTGAATCAATATCTTTCTTTCATCGGTACGGCGATCATTCCTGCTAAGATCCTAAGATCTTGAGTCTTTAAATGAATTAGCAGTGACAACCTTTACCCAGTCCGAATGATTGTCGACCACATCTCTCTCTAGTGAAGCGAAATGCCACTTGAATCTCTCGAGTCGAGCTGGGGCATCATTTCATTTGAACAGTATTGTCTAATTCAGTATAAAGGCCGTAGAATATGCATACATACATACTTTTGATAGGATTCTGTAAACCTTGAGATGCCATTGAAAACAAAAACAGGAGGAATGCAATTTATGAAAGCCTTCAACCAGATGAAATGAAAATCAATTTCCTCGTGTTTTCTTTGATCATGAACAACTAGATTTCCAGCAAGAACACAAACGATTTCCAGCCCAAGAGAGTATTTCAGCCCACCAAAACCAGTCATATCAAATCGAAGTCGTAATTAGTTCGAGTCAGAAACCTAAAGACTTGTAAGTCCCCTAAACCAACAGATTTGATAATCGAATATGACAATATCTACTACGAATTGGTTGCGAGTTTTACACAAAGCAAAAGCAGCTATAGATAAGAAAAACGGAAAGCACAAGCACAGGTAATAACAACAAAAATCGAGAGTAAGGCGAAAGAAACATACCAGAGCGCACGAAAATTGGCGCGAATTTCACCACAGGTTTGCTCTGACTGAGGACTCGTCGGCCATTTCGCCGGAAGTGTGAACGATCCGGACAGTTGATGGAATCCAAGTAGAGGAATAATTGGAGAGGGGAAATCCGAAGGAACCCTAATGGGAGTCGGAAGATAGAAGCGAAGAAGAAGAAGAAGAAGAAGCAGAGAGGAAATTAGCGGATGAGAGAATTTCAGAAACAGACACAGAGAACAACAGAGGGCCCTTTTATAGTGGATTGGACTAAACTTACCCGCCACCTTTTTCTTTTTTTCTTCTTTTTTTTTTTCTTTTTTTTATCTGAGACAGTAAAAGCGAGCGAGAGAAAAGAGAGCTACGAGATCTTCTTCAATGTCGATCATTCTCTGTTCTGACTCCGTCAGGCGGCGCCGGCCGGTGATGCAGCTCCAGACCACGAATCGGAAGCCGGTTGGAAATATCGCCTTAAAACTTGCACACGACATTCATCCTGTTCGATTAAATTCGAGTCTCAGAGATCGAACTGTTGATCACCAGAGACTTTTTTGTTTTCCTGGATAAAAATACGCTCTGATTGATTGTCTTTTAGGGTTTATGCGCTGATCTGTTCATGGATTCTGTTTGATTATTGCAGAGATGTTGAATGGAGGAAAACAAATCGAAAAGACAATAATACTCGAATTGATGACTGGTTCAGAACAACGAATTAGTACAAGGAACACGAAGAAATCAATGACAGAAACAAGAAACAAGAAACAAGAAACTCTTCGTTGAATTATTCACATTTGCAGGAAGCATCCACATAGCTCTTTTATCAACGATTCTTGTGTAAAGCAGAAGCAACTCTTTTCTCTATTACGATGCTCCCCTTCCTTACAAGATCTTCACTCATCCACAGCCAGTGGCACAGAATCAGCCTGCAAAAGTTCCACGAATCAGTACACATCTGCTAATACTACATTTTTAGCTAAAGATCTTGTTGCGTGTGATTTCTTACCAGCTTGCGGTACTTGAGGGCGTAAAACATTTCCAAATAACGGCGGCTCTCAAGGCGGTCGAGGTTGGATACGTGCTTCCAGAATCCATAAACTCCGGTCAGTGTTAGAAGCCTCTCCGAGTAGATCTGCCATGTGTACCTGATGAACAATGCAAGGATTCATAAGCTCGAGTAGCTGAAGAACAATTTGAGTGAAGTTTAAAGTGATTTACTTACTTTTCGTAGATGCGTTGGAGGCCTGCTTGGGAGATTTTGTCCCAGTGTGTTGGATCTTCCTTGCTCTTCTCGAAGAAGTTAACAAGGATTTCAGCAGCCTGATCACCGTGGTATGGATCGATATGGAAGCCAGATTTACCATTGACAATGATCTCAGCAGGGCCTCCATTGCAAGTGGCAAATGTAGGTAATCCACAGGTCATGGCCTCCACAACTGTCAAACCGAAAGCTTCGTACACGGCAGGCTGCACGAAAGCTCCCTTCGTGTCTGCGATGCATCGATAGAGCTCGCCATTTCGTACTCGGTTCATCTGTGCAGAAATCCATCTAAATTGGCCGTTCAAGTTGTAGGTCTCTATTAAGCTATACATCTTCTTCATTTCAGCCTTCTCTTCATTGTCCTTAGACTCCTTCCTCCGGTCACCAGCCACAACCACAAGGTTAACCAGCTCCCTAAGGCGCTTGTTCTTCCCATACCACTCGACGAGTCCGGTTATGTTCTTGACACGATCCAATCTCGCCATTGTGAATATGATCGGCTTGGAACGATCTTTCAATACACACAAGTGTTCTTCATTCTCAACTTGGCTATAAAGCAGCTCTTCAATTTCAGGCTGGAAGGAAGTCAGCCTCTTCTCTGTCTCTGTGTAAGGGAAGTAGATGCTCATATCTGCTCCAGGTGAAACTATGTTGAACTTGGGATCGAACACGTCGATTCCGTGGACGACCCGGTAGAGACCCGGAAGAGTGAAGGCAGTGTGACTCTCATATTGTCCAACAGTATCTTTGCTGAGATCCAAAAGAATTCATGTGTAAGATCAAACACATATAACCAGAGACCATCAACAAGAATCAAACTCTTACCTGCCAGCAATCTCTTGGAACGTACTCGTGATGATGAAATCGGTATGGTTCATGGCAATAAGATCAGCTGTGAATTGGCATGAGAAGTGATACTTGTCCTCAAATTTCTTCCAATAGATATCTGAATCAGGGTATTTGGTTTTCTCCAAGGCGTGAGCAATAGTACACTGCAGAAGAAACAAGAACAGAAAATGCAAGCTCATGAGCATTTGCCAACAACAAGAAGAAACAAGAAGAAAAGTTTTTGGACATGTCACAAACCTGTGTAACTCCAAGTTTATGTGCCAGCAACGACGCAACGATATTGCCATCGCTGTAGTTTCCGATGATCAGATCGGGCTTTCCCTGCAATTCTTTGGCAAGTTCCTGTGCAACATCCTGACAAACACAAGGATGGTTTGGTTCAGTATATAATCAAAGCAGGCACAAAGGACAGGTGCGACGGAATCATCACGATAGGGGCGATAGAATCACCTCGGTGTAAGTCTCTAGGTAAGGCCAGACTTCGAATCTTGAGATCCACTTTCGGACGATGCCTTTCTCATTTCTGAAGGGGACTCGAAGAATGTGGGCGTAATCAGTTCCGTATACTTTTTCGAGACGTTGTGTGCAGGTCGTTCCTACTGCATCTGGGAGGAGTCTGGTGATCTGATATCAATAAAAACAAGAACAGGACATCAAACATCAAACCAAGTGTGGAGAAGGTTAGCATGAGCATCTAAATTTAAAGGAGAAGTGGCCAAGATCTTGACATTACAATGAGAATACGAGGAGTTATGTCCAATCCTTGGTGCTTTATACGTTGAAGCATTTCATGCTCCAAAGCACGAACTTGGTCCAAGATGTAAACCACCTACATCAAAGAAATCAATGAACATGTCAGTTTAGAAGAACAAAAGAACACACAATGTTTGTTCTTTGTCTCGACAAAACTAACCTGGCCACCGGTGTCGGGGTAACCCAAGACGTTATCTTGTGCAAAGTAACCGTGGGGCGAAAGGATGACAACGTTAAAGACCATGGGGATTCTACCAAGGAACTTCTCGAGGGTGCAAGGATCAGGGGCCTCGAGGAGATCCAAAAGAAGTTGGATCATTTCAAGTACACGCTCGGCGGTGTCTCCCCACCCTCTCTCGAGGCCAATCTCCTGGAACTTCAGCGCAAACTCGGAGTAGGGTGTTGCAGGTGCAAGTGTTACTAGATACTCCTCTGCCTTCCTCAGCACATGTTGGAAGGCATTCAAGGTCTGAATTCTATCATTCAACATCATTTTCTGCAATAAAAACAAGTCCCTATTCAATGCTGAATCAAGAGATAAAGAATGTGATGTGAATGAATTACCTTTCCCTTGTGGCAATGAACTCTGAGGAAGTCCAGCAATGGCTGCAAGCTCTCTTTACCATGGAAGAGCTTGGCAGAGAGGTGACGGTTGAGGAACTCGACGCCATTGCCGATGGACTTGGAGAGCGTGGGGCGAGGGAAGGAAGCAGTAAATGGCTCAAAATCGAGCTCGAGAACGAAGTTTCCGTTCAGACTGGAAATACAATGGCCAAAAGGTATTAAGATTTCACAACCAAACCAGCTTTATTTCAACTTGAAGGATCAGAAACTTTTAAAAGCTTTACCTTTCATCTACAAGTTCTTCTTTGAAGTGCAGATATTCAGCAACTTGAAGCTGTTCAACGACCAGGGCGTGGACGTTAACTCGAATATATTCCCACACACCGGGCCTAGGACGAACAGCAAGAGCCACCCATGGTGGCAAAACTATGGATTCCTGCACCATGAAAGTAACTTCAAATTTGAGAAACTGCATATCACAACGCTACAGGTTTCAAAAGAGATCAAATTTACAAACCTGAGTGGATCTCAGAACTTCGCCAAATGCCCCATCAGCAAGTTTCTTTCGATTCTCTTCAGGAATTGTTTCAAACTCAGCAATCAGTTGATGATGTTGCAGGATGCCTTTTCCCTTGGCTTCAATCCTACAAACAAGTCAAAGTTTGATTTAGCTGTCATTTTAACGCTTGGAAGATCATGATCCAGCAAAAATGCAAGATGATCTAAACAAAGTACTTCGAGAGGAGGCTTAGGATTTCATTTCGTTGAGTGACTAGAGTTTCATCCAAGCGCTCGCGGAGGCTATGAACACGGTTGAGGACTCGTTCAGCCATGGCTATGTTCTTGGAGGATGAACAGATATCTTAGAACAATCTTGGTTTGTTTCAGCTGCAAAAGGAAACATCAAAGTATGTGAATCATCCATTTTATCCCAAATCAAACTGTTTTGATTTCAAGCGATGAAGAAGATCAAGATTTCAAGCTGTTTGACCATTATGAACTCTCTTCTCCAGTGAAGAAACTCAAAAATCTTAGAACAGAGCAGAGAAACCTCAGTAGAACACAAAGAAGAACATGGAAGAACAAGAGAAACACACAGAGATTACAAGATACAGAAAATCAAAAGAAATCAAAACTGGGTTCGTCCACAAATAAGCCCTCAGATCAGAACAACAATGAGCAATGAACGAAGAACAACAAAGAAAACAGAGAGAAACAGAGCAAAGGGAATGAGAATCGACGAACCTCGGGAAATAAAGAGGGGGAATGTGAAATGGAATGGTGTGAAGATTGGAAGAGGCGAAAGGGTTTTTATATACGGAATGGATAGCAGTTCTTATCCAGCAGCTCGATTGCCATTATTACTGCCATTACCATTTCTGTGGTTTTCTTCTTCCTTCCACAAAACCGCTTCTTCTTCTTCTTCTTCTTCCTCCTCGCTGGGCCCATTTTTTCCTTCCCTTTTCGATTTTGTTGCCATTAAAATCATGGGTTTGACTGTTCTTGCTCAACTTGATCTGGGTTTTGCTTAAATTACAAATATTATTAATCCTTGTTTGAATTGAATATTTGAAAATGGGCGTTGTTCGAGCTCGGTGGGTCTCGGCGTCCAAGTGTAGTGGGTGGTTTTTGGGCGCGGTTTTCGTCAACCACGAAACCTGTTAGCGCCCGCCACGTTGCCTTCCTAAAACCGCCTTTGGCTGTCACTTCACTCGTGACTTGCTCCACTTTTCTCTGTTCTTCCTTTTTATAATGATTTCTAATTAAACTTTAGCATCTGTGGTATTATCAAGAAGATTAATTTTCTTTTTCAGTTTTTTGTATTTTAATTACACTTAGATTTCAAAATATTGCATTTAATTTTTGGGTTTTTTTCTTTTTTCTTTCTATTATTGAATTTAAATTAGTAAATTTTCGTTCATTTTGGCTTCTCGTGTCAAAAGTTACCTTTCTCGAGCACTATATTGGTTTATCGTAAAAAGAGGAATTCTAGTTGTAAAATATCGGATGAAATCGTCGTTGGAACTGAGATTTCGAGTCGTTTCTAACTTGACTCGCTCTCAGGTTAACCCTTCTACTTGACTAAGTAGAATTCTACTCTTGTAGTGGATGGATGATCTCGTCACGTCACACCACCGGTGGAAGCAAGCTAGCCACCTATGTTAGTTGCCCTTTTTTCCTTTCACTAGTAAAAAGCTAGCTCCCTAGGTTTGTTGCTTTATTATCAATATTTTATATATATATTTTTTAATCTTAAGTAGATTCGAAAATATTACATTTTTACTTTTAATTCTCTAGTACCCTTTAAGCATTTTTTTGCTGGCTTTCTTTTACTCGTCCTCTGATACGAGCGTGGCATCACATTCATTTTAGGAGAATGTGCAACCCTTTGTTGTATTCGAGCGGAGATTACTAGAGAATCCGAAACTTTCACTTTTGAAGTCTTTTTCTCATTACCAAAAATAAGTAGCGGGCCAATTATACTACACAAGACTCATCAAGACGAATCAAATATTCGTCTATGGGGAACCTAGTACGCAAAAAAACCCTTATTTCTCAGATGTTGCAACAAGTATTAAACATCTGTTTCGTAAGTTCAATACACAATGACATTACCAGAGCAAATGACTACTATGACCTCTGGATTTTTTGACGAATTTCATGAGTGAAGCCAGGACTCGAGAACACTTCGGAGCCACCGAGGAAGTCATTGCTTATTCAAACACCGCCTTGAAGATCTTGGATGGGCAAGAGTGTGGATTTGACTCGAATTATGATCAAGATATTAAAATAAAATACCACCACGTATATTTTTTGACTTTTAAATATCAACTACAATATTAATTTTCACTCTCTCTTTAATATCTATATATATATATATATATATATATATATATATAAACAAATTTGAAAATTTAAATGGTAAAAATGAAAATCTTTTTCTTTTTACTTTTACCGAAGTTAAAATGTGAAAAAGAATGCCGGAATTATCGCACCGTCCGTCACGGTCATTTGACGGGACACTTAGCCAATCAAACTGCTCGATTTTCGGGTTAATGACGTGGCGTCCTACATTTACAAAACTAATGAAATTGATGAATCATGCTCCCCCGTTTTGTTTGCACACTCAGCATCTGTGGGCCCCAAATATTTATTTTATTTTCTTTTCTTTTCATAAATAGGCCCATTCAATAAATTATTCCGATTTTTCCTCGAATTTATATATATATTCATATTATCCAAACAATTATCATTTCCGTGATTGATTACACGTGTCACATTATTAAAAGTTCTTTAAATAGATAACCACGTAATTAATATCTAAGCAAAATAAATACATAAATAAATAAAAACCCCTGAGTTGAGACGGGGGACCAGAGAAAAAAATAAATCCTTTAATAAATAAACAAATATCTATATTTTTTTTATTAAATTATAACTAAATTAATTTAAATGAGGTTAAAAGTTCAATAATTTTAAATTTGTAAACAATAAATAAATAAATATTAAAAATGATCGAGTAAATTCAATAGTTTAAAGGTTTTTTTTTTTTTTTTTTTACTTTTCTTCTAAATTCATAATTTAAATTATTTTATTTTATTTTATCAGTGAGTTAATGATTAAAGAAATGAAAATATTTTGAGAGAAGCAGATCTAAGATTGATGACGTGTATTTTAATTAAAAATAATAATAATTAAAGTCAACAATATTAACTAATTAAAAAAAAAAAAAAAATAATAATAATAACTTTTCTTGTGCAACACGTTTGATTTTTCTCTAATGCCACCTGTCCAAATGCTGTGGGCTGCATTTTATCCACTTCCTTGCCGGCGCTTGGACCATTCTACCCTTTCTTTTTAGTGAGGGGTTGGAATTTTATTTTATTATAATTTTAGGTTTATTAGTGTTACACGTAAGAAAAATACCTGCTCACGTGGCTCTCTATTCAACCGGCTACTGCCACGTGGCGGGAGAATGGAATGGCTATGAGTAATTATTATGAAATATTTTAACGTGTACTGGTGAGGTGGCTAATACAGCTCGATAAATAAGATATCATTTTTATTATTGTTAAAATAAATTAAAAATTATCGAATTTATTTATTTTTAATTAATGAAATGGAAATTAACGTGAAAGACCGAACAAATTAAGGAGTAAAAATATCAAATATTGAAAATTTTAGGTAAATTGTAATTAAAAATATTTTTAAATTTATTTTATTGCTATTTTTTTATAATAGGGTTTTTTTAAACAATATTGCTATTTTATTTAATATATATTAAAAATAACAACTTAAAATAAAATTACGTCACTCAAAAAAAATCTTCTGTGGAGATCGCCTAATTTGTATTTGTTCCTTGTACAAATATTTTATTACAACCAAATAGTTAATAAATTATTTTTATTAGATTAAATGTTTTTTTTAAATGATTAAATGTTAAATAAATATGTTTTTTTTAATAATTAAAATAAAAGTGGGTGAAAATGAAAGGATAAGGATAGAAAGTAATTAATAAACAAGGGTAGTTGACCTAACTTTTTATTACTATTATTTTTTTCATTTATATTAAATTAATAAAAATATTTTCAAAATTAACATCCTTTACCGTTATAAAAATAAGTTCGAAAAATTTATTACTGTTAAAATACGGACGAAAACTGTCTATGAATATCTCATAAATTATCCATAAATATTTTAACTTTATCTTATAAATTTTATAAATATATTTTTTTAAGTGGGTACTCAAGTGAATGTTTTTTTTTTAATATTTATAGGAGTTTTTTAAGTTTTTAAAAAATTTTAAAAGTATTTTTGGATTTTTATTTATTTAAGAGTATGTTTTTATATTATAAATAAATAAATATATACATATATATATAATATATATATATATTAATAAATTTTCTATGATGTGATGTTATCAGGCATCAATAATTTTATGATTATTATTTTAATTTCATTGAATGAATGACGATAATATAATAATAATAATTATCTATTAAACTAACCACAGTAACTAGTCAAATTTTGGACCTCAAAACTTGGTAAAAGTTTGGTAGATAAAAATTTATCGGTCCAATTAAATTTTAACTTGATGTGCAAGCAAAGGCAATAAAATAATTACTTGATTTTCTAACTCTAGTTGAAGTTGGGTAAATATGTGCAAGCAAAAGCATTAAAATAATTACTTGATTTTCTAACTCTAGTTAAAGTTGGGTAAATATAGACTAGGTTAAATTTTGGTTGGTAAAATTTATCTGTCCTCTAGTTTGTAAGTAATTGCCAATAGTCAATTTCTTTTAAAACAAATAATTCAATTCCTCATTAATAATTAATATTTCATTTATTTGATACACTAAATAAATAAATAAATCTTAATAATTTAAAAAATGTGTATTAAAATTTAAAAAATAGATAAATATTATATATCGAAGATATTTAAATTTATATCTAAAACTTAGTTTGATAAATATTTATTTTTTAATTTGATGTTTATTTTTTTAAACTTAATGTTCTCAAAATTAAAGGTAATATATAGTTTTTTAAAAATTATTTATGTGTTTTAAATTTAATTAATAATTCAAATTTTTTTAAAAATCGATAAAAAAAAATTCATGATTTTTTTTGGGTACTAAAGTAATTCCGACAAACCTAAATATTGACTTTAATGAAAATAATTAATTAGGCACGTGATGAAACGTGGCGGATTTGGTACTAGGAGAAGTTGTTGGACTGTCTGCCAGGTGGCATGCAACTGACACGTGTCAGCTTATAATAATTTTTTTCCTACCAAGAAACTAAGATTCCCATCAAATATTCAATGCTGTTGTTTATTTTTGTTCATCAACCATATGAGATTTTAATGTGCATTTTTATTCACTGTTATTTAATATAAAACAGTTTATTAAATAAATCCTTTAAATATTATAGTATAGTTTAAATGTTTAAAAATATTAAATGTGGACATTTTTCTTAAAAGAATAAATAAATAAAAGAAAAATAAATATGTAAATACCCTATGTTCAGTTAATGGGCCTGGGCTTTCGTCTTTCTTTGTTTTGTTATGTCATAATTGGGCCCAACCCACTTTGATATATATATATTAAAATTAAAAGCTTATTGACTTTTTAACTTTAAAATTTATATATTTTTTTTTCAAATTTAATTTTTTTTTTTTTTTGTCTAATAAATAATTTACTTATTTTTTATTGTAAAATTTTATATATTAATTTACGTAATAAAATGTTAAATATGTCCGATAAACACATAATTAAAAGTTTATGAGCCTATTTAAGTTCGAGATTTTTTTTGGACTAATTCGAAATTTTGTGTTTGTTGAGGTGATGACATGAATAATTCGAATAATGTTTATGATCCAACCTGATTGGTTGGTTTGTCAGGTTGTTCTTCGCTTTTTTTAATTATTTAAAAATTATGTTTATCCACGTTGTATTTATAATTAAAATCTCATTAATTTTAAATATTAAGTATTCACAGGTCACGAAACATTGACATGGGTCGCAAACGTAAAATAATTATAATACTCATAACAAAAAAGATCGAATAGATTTTTTGGTGTTTTGGGATTCTCAAAATTCAACCGAATCTAAGTCGAATAGCTCAACACGTGATATTCCATATCGGTTGGATAGGAAACGAAATATTTTTTTTATAAGGGCGTGGAAACCTCTCACTAGTAGACTGCGTTTTAAAATCATGAGGCTACGTGATATGTCAAAACGGACAATATCTGCTAGTGGCAGACTCAGACAGTTATAAACAGTCTCTGAATTAGACATCGAGCGGTGTGCCAGCGAGTACGCTGACATCTAAGAGGGTGGATTGTGAGATCCCATGCCCAGTAATGTTGCCGGGAGAATGATGAGCGGGACAGTGAATTGTGAGATCCCACTTCGAACCGAAAGAGAACTAACCGTTTAGACTAGAACGAGTATCAAATTTGAAACCACTTGGTTTAATGAAGCAATAGAGCGGACGGAAACCCTAAAACAGAGGATTCATCGTCATCCCTAATTGAGGGTTTTGAGTTCAGGTATCTTATCGGCGGTGGAATTCGGTGGCATGGGGAGAGAATTGCAGAAGCAGCCACAGCAAGAGATGGCGTCCGCGGTGGAGCAGTTGCTCGCTGTGAATCCTTACAATCCCGACATCCTTCCCGATCTCGAAAACTACGTAAACGAGCAGGTTTCTTTCCATCTGTATCATTTGTTGTCAGTTCAATTTGTGTAAAATGAAATTATCTCCTCGATCGTGTTTACATTTGTAATCGTACGTCAGAACTGAGAGAACTCTGATCTTATTTTAGTTAGATTGATTGAACGTTTGTGTTACAGGTCTCGTCAGAAACGTACAGCTTAGATGCTAATCTATGCCTTCTTCGCCTCTACCAGGTAACTATACTACTAATCTACTAGCTGCAAGTGGATTTACTTCTTTTACTTCTTATATTGTTCGTCTTGTTTGAAAGTGTCATCTGAGAAACTTGTATTAGTCAAATTTTCAGAAAAAAAAGTTAGGCTCTAAATTGATCGTGGTTCTTGTTTAGGGATAGGTTTGCCATTTAATCCCTTAAGTTTCCATTGATGTTTTATTTATTTATTTTTGGTTCACCGTCATTTACTTTAAGAAAAATTAGAATGCATTCTGGTGCTGATGGCCTTGTAACTTAAACTTTTGATTGTTTAGCCTCTGTGTTTTTCCATCGATTCATATGGTTTATATTCTAGCAAATTAATTGTTGCTTGATTTACAGTTTGAGCCAGAGAGAATGAGTACCCAAATTGTGGCTCGCATCCTGGTCAAGGTGTGTTTTCCTTCTAAATTTCTTTGATCTCACATATTGTGAAGAATTAAATTCAATACGTTCTTCATTCAGCTTAATTTTGAAGTTTCTGTGTGATTTGTGAATAGGCTTTGATGGCAATGCCAGCTCCAGATTTCAGCCTTTGTCTCTTTTTAATTCCAGAACGAGTGGTATGCGTTAACTCTTTCGTATTTCACCAACGCTTTATTTTAAGATGCCTATGCCATTTTAATTCCAGAACTAGTGGTATGTGTTTACTCTACTGTAGTTCACCATCCCTTAAGTTTCATTACTAATTTTATTTAGAGATCTCTATGTCCTTGTAAATTTGATTGATCTGTAGAGTAAACAATTGGGGTGTCATTTCTTGTTTAGAGATCCCTTAAGTTTGATTACTAACATGGCTGCTGAGTATTTTCACGTTATTTGCTGTCATTTCTTGTGCTTTCCAAGCCTGCTCCTTAATGACACATTTTATACATATTATTATCAGCAAATGGAGGATCAATTCAAGACTTTGATTATACTTTCCCACTATTTGGAGGTATGCAAGTTTCTTTACGTTTTTCTTCTTTGAATCCCTTAATTTTAATCTTTAGAAGCATGCTCATGCAAAAGTTGTGACTATTTTGATCTTATTTACGTGTAGACTGGAAAGTTTCGTCAATTCTGGGATGAAGCTTCCAAGAACCGTCACATAGTTGAAGCCGTGCCAGGTACGTAGGAACTATAAGGCAGAAACTTGTTTGTTTGAGCGACTCTATAGAATGCATTTGACTGACCTGAAGAAGAATTGAGATGGGTTTTCAACTTGCTTGCTTTGTTTCTAGACCAAGCCCTGTTTAGCTGTTCCTGATATGAAAATACGATACAGGTTTCGAGAAAGCAATTCAAGCTTATGCAGTCCATGTTCTTTCCTTAACTTATCAAAAGGTTCCTAGATCTGTGCTTGCGGAGGTATGGTTTATAAAATGTCTGCCGTTTTAATGATCTTGGAGTCGGTACTTTAACATCATCGCTGTCTTTTTTCAATCGCGTTTCAGTGTCTATGCGACTTGACAATGATATCCTGCTAATGTTCTGGTTGACAATTTACGTCGTGATTTATCTTTTCTGCCATTGGCTATAACGTAAATCCTACTCCAAACAACCTTGTTTAGTTTCTGTCTGACATGCTGTCAAGGATGCGAACCCGTCAACCCGAATTCATGTTGTTTTGGAGTTCTTGGCTTCGATCAATACTTTTTAATGCTCTATGTTTAATACTTTGTGTGTATCTGCTCCAAACAACCTTGTTTATTCTCTGTCTGACATGTTATCAAGGATGCGAACCCGTCAACCCGAATTCATGTCGTCTTGGAGTTCTTTGCTTCGATCAATACTTTTTAATGCTCTATGTTTAATACTCTGTGTGTATCTACTCCAAACAACCTTGTTTATTTTCTGTCTGACATGTTATCAAGGATGCGAACCTGTCAACCCGAATTCATGTCGTTTTGGAGTTCTTGGCTTCAATCAATACTTTTCGATGCTCTATGTTAATACTCTGTGTGTATTTTAAATCTCATGTGGCATGTTATTACAGGCAATCAACATTGAGGGACTGTCTTTGGACAAATTTCTTGAGCACCAAGTTGCAAACTCTGGTTGGATTCTTGAGAAAGGTCATGGAAAGGGCCAACTTATTGTTATACCACCAAACGAATTCAACCATCCTGAACTGAAGAAGAAATCCTCCGACAGCATTCCCTTGGAACACATCACTCGCATCTTCCCAATTCTTGGCTAACTAACCCGCTCGGCTCACCGGTAACTAATGTCGTTACTTCTATTCAGTTCGTATCTGTTCCCGACGTTTATTTTTTGGGACTACTGTGAAGTATTGTCCAATTTTCCAACTATGCCGTAGAAAGAAGAGATTATTACCCCTTTAAGGCAGTTAAGAGTCTGATGTTTATATTTGTACACTTCAATCATGCCATTTCATAATGGCCATAAGGTCATGATAAGTGTTTTGCTTGAATTTTTATTTTTTATTTTCTATTTTTTAATTTTTGTTTAAATTTTGATCGATTTGAATGGTTTGCTATCACAACCTGATCTTTGTCAACACAAGACTCGAGCCCCCTGCTTAAACAAAAAAAGCCCGAGGAATTGAAAATGCCTTTCGGATTTCTTCTCGTAGAAGGGAAAAAGACTCATTTCTTATTCGAGATAGGGGGAGCTATTGTGAAGCTGTCAGAAGCGGCAAGTAGCTTCTACATCTATTAACTCAAACCATTAACTCAAACCATTAATAGAGTCTAATCTTGAAATATTGTAAATCTAAGGACTAATATTAAATAATAAACTATACTTAAGTATTATTTTTAAACTTTTTCTCTCGGTCTAGTTTTGACATCATATCCATAGTTAGCGGTGTATTTATCATAGTTAGAAGTAGGTCACGGTGAAAACCCTTAGGGTTGTTATCTGAAAGGAAGGTTAGGTTGTTATCCGGGAACTTGTTCAGAAATACTGAAGGTTGTTATCCGGGAACTTGTTCAGAAATACTGTAATGAAAGGAAATCTGGGAACTTGTTCAGAAATACTAAAGGTTGTTATCTGGGACTGTAATGAAAGGAAATCTGGGAACTTGTTCAGAAATACTAAAGGTTGTTATCTGGGACTGTAATGAAAGGAAATCTGGGAACTTGTTCAGAAATACTAAAGGTTGTTATCTGGGACTGTAATGAAAGGAAATCTGGGAACTTGTTCAGAAATAAACTTGTTCGGAAATACTATACTGGGAACTTGTTCAGAAATAAACTTGTTCGGAAATACTATACTGGGAACTTTTCAGAAATAAACTTGTTCAGAAATACTATACTGAAGGTTGTTATCCGGGAACTAAACTTGTTCAGAAATACTATACTGAAGGTTGTTATCTGGGAACTTGTTCAGTTATCCGGGAACTTGTTCAGAAATAAACGAACTTGTTCAGAAATAAACTTTTCAGAAATACTATACTGGGAACTTGTTCAGAAATAAACTTGATACTGGGAACTTGTTCAGAAATAAACTTGTTCAGAAATACTATACTGAAGGTTGTTATCTGGGAACTTGTTCAGAAATACTGTAATGAAAGGAAGATAGGAGTTTGTCGCTAGGTATTTGACCAAATAGGATCGTCCAGTTCCTATAGAACCTATCACTAAAATACCCCTACGGGGGGATAGGGCTAAGCGGAGCGAAAAGGGTTTTCCATGAGATGGGAAATTCAAACTATTAGCCCCACACGAGGTTTGTGAATAAGTGATTGTCTGATAATGAGCAAGGAATGTCCGTCTTTCTGCTAAACAGGATGTATTGAACTCATAATTCANGTTATCCGGGAACTTGTTCAGAAATACTGTAATGAAAGGAAGATAGGAGTTTGTCGCTAGGTATTTGACCAAATAAACGGACTAGGATAGTCCAATTCCTATAGAACAAGATAGGAGTTTGTAGAGTTGTTATCCGGGAACTTGTTCAGAAATACTGTAATGAAATAGAGATAGGAGTTTGTCGCTAGGTATTTGACCAAATAGTAACTGGACTAGGATAGTCCAGTTCCTATAGAACAAGATAAGAGTTTGTAGGGTTGTTACCCGGGAGCTTGTTCAAAAATACTGTAATGAAAGGAAGATGGGAGTTTGTATTTGACCAAATAGGAACTGGACTAGGATAGTCCAATTCCTATAGAACAAGATAGAAGTTTGTCGCTAGGTATTTGACCAAATAGGATCGTTCAGTTCCTATAGAACGAGTTTTCCATGAGATGGAAAATTTAAACTATTAGCCCCACGCGAGCTTTATTAATTGTTAATAAGTAATTGTTTGATAACGAGTAAGGAATGTCCATCTTTCTACTAAACAAGAAGTTTAGATATGTTTAAATTTTATATATGGTTTAAAAGATACCCTTAAACTTTCAAAAGTTTTACTACGAGAAAGAGCATGAAAAATGGTTATTATGCGTAAAAATTCTCTATTTAATAAATTACAACGACAGGAAAATAGTAATAAATAGAAATATTTAGGATAAATTATAATTTAGTATTAAATATCCTTGAAAATTAATACATTTCTATTTTTTAAATTAAAAAAATTAAAGAAATACAATGTATTTTTTTATTAATTAAAAATATTTAAAAACAAATTATAAGATTAGAGTATTTTTATTAATTTAATCAAATAAATAAATAAAAAAAAGTTGGACGGATAAATATAAAAAAGAGCCCGAGAAAAAGACAAAAAAGAAATAAAAGATTTGTTGAATTCTCGAAAGAGGTTCAGGTTCGTCGGTTCTTTCCCATTTCATCCGCCATCGTCGTTCTCATCGGTTTCCCCAGCTCAGACCCGACGTAGCAAATCATTTCGTTCAGCCGAAATCTTCTTATGATCAAGGTAGGGAAATTCGGTTTGATTTCCGTTTCGATTTCCTCCGAATTTAACTTTGTATGCCGTTTCTTGCTCAATCATATACAGACGAGGAAAAACCTAGATTTTGAATAATTTAGCCTACACAGACCCCTTGTATGTATATGGTTTTTGAAATTCTAATGCAGCGATTCCTTGTTAAGTTGAATTGATCTTGTAATTTGTATACTGACAGTTGATGTTCGTCTTTCTGTGCAGTGCGCTAAATCTCCTTGGTTTTAGTTATTGAACGCAACTATTGTAGTCATGGCTACCTTAAACGAAAAAGTTACATATTCTTCCCTTTCTAATGTTGGAAAGGTGAACAGAGGCCACAATGATGATGACGAATGTGATTCCCTATGGGCCATGCCTAATGATAGTGCGCCCTTCCATTCGAACTCTAAGTTTTCTTTTGAATCTGAAGACTTCATTGAGGAAGGATACGATTCAAGTGATGAATTCGATATTCCAAAGCAAAATAGTATGCGTCCAGAGGTGAATTTAAAAAATGTTTTAAATGGGATGTTTGCTATATTGACTGGTGTGAATAAATCTTCCGATGTTTCCTCCGATCAACAAGTTCCCAGTTCAAATATTTCATTCCTTGGTTCTGAAAAGAATGGAGATACTTATTTGCATTCCTCGGTCTACATTCCCAGTGCCCCACCTCTTTTCGAGCCAAATACGATTAATTATAATGCTTATAAAGATGTTTTGGAGGCTGAGCCTCCAGAGTGGCTTCCAGATAGTTCTTCTTCGATTTGTATGCAGTGTACTGCCCCTTTTACTGCAATCACTCGTGGTAGGCATCATTGTCGATTTTGTGGAGGGATTTTCTGTCGAGCCTGTACAAATGGGAGGTGTTTGATGCCTATTAAGTTCAGAGAGAGAAATCCACAGAGGGTATGTGATGCCTGTTATGACAGGCTTGATCCTTTACAGGGTGTACTTATTAACAGCATTAGCAATGCTGTGCAAAGGGCGAAACATGATGTGATGGACTGGACGTGTTCAAGAGGGTGGTTGAATCTCCCTATTGGTCTATCCATGGAACATGAGATATACAAAGCATCCAAAACGCTAAGAGGATACTTCCAGGTGTGCTTACCAAGCAACTTAGTAATCAAAGGAAGTCAGTATAACTTGAATTGACATAGATATCATCGTACTCTGAGATCTATAATTCGTGATATATTAGACGAAGTTGTGAATGTTCTTTTGTGACATTCTATTTCTTGGCTGTTGAATTGTACAGGTCTCTAGGCTAAATCCTGAAAAGTCTATACCCTCGGCTGTACTAAAGAGGGCCAGAGGTCTTGCAATTTTGACAGTTGCCAAAGGTGGAGTGTTGGTTGCTTACAAATTTGGCACTGGTTTGGTAATTGCCCGAAGGTCAGATGGTTCGTGGTCTGCCCCTTCAGCTATATTATCTGTTGGATTAGGATGGGGTGCCCAGGTAAAAAGACTTTTAGTTCAAAGATCTTGTACATCTATAATTTCTGGACGAGTTTTCAATCTTTAGAAATGGTTAAGCTTGATTGTAGGATAGTTTGCCGGTGTACTTTTTGGTTTCTCGTCTCTTCTATGAGACGTGGAACTAGGACTTTTGGCACAAATCACAAGATTCTTGTATGCTTTGAGTTCTGAATTACTTGTATCCTTGTTTGCCTTAGATTGGTGGCGAGCTCATGGATTTCATAATCGTGCTTCATGATTCAAAAGCTGTTAAAACATTCTGTAGCCGAATGCACTTCTCACTTGGTGCTGGGTGTAGTGTTGCTGCTGGTCCTGTTGGTAGAGTCTTGGAGGCAGATATCCGTGCTGGAGATCGGGGTTCTGGCATGTGCTATACGTACAGTTGTAGCAAAGGTATCCCTGATCAGATTGTCCATTGTCTGTTTACTTGAATCACATGTAATTTTTGTTCAAAATCTGAGGTTTTTGACAGTTATGCCAGAGCCTAAATAGACTTTCATTAAGATAGCGTATTAGATCATTGAAATAGCTGCAGATTGAACATTCAACTTTTTCCAGCCTTCAGCAGTTTTGTGAATCATGCAGGAAGATAGCTTATTAATTTTTTTCTTTTACGGCATTTCATACGACTATTGATTTTGGTCGCGGTAGTCGACTTCATTAGAGTAGGCCTTACTTGAACTGGATCTGTTCTATCGGTTGTACAATCGGTTCCTTAAGTTCCAAAGAACGGAGATACGTTCGCTTTTAGTAGTTATTTTGCACCAATATATGCTTAAGTTTTCCATATTTAGAAGCCAAATTCTGTCTGGATTACAGTATTTCATAAGCTAGAGATGGTAACTGATGCATTAGTTTACTTCTTGACAGGCGCATTTGTTGGAGTATCATTGGAAGGAAACGTTGTAGCAACAAGGATGGACACAAATCTATGCTTTTATGGTGATCCCTATCTAACCACCTCTGATATTCTGTTGGGGACGGTAGAGAGGCCGAGAGCTGCCGAACCGTTGTACTCTGCGCTTGATGACTTCTATTCCATTCTGCAATGACCAACTCTCCTCGTTGTATAGCAGACGTCTCCATGGCTGTGCTGTGCTATGAACTGCCGTGTAAGCTCTGATCCAAAGTTTATATTTCCTAGATTGTAAATATACATGCATCCACAACTAGAAGCATATAGTTATTGCCTTGTCTCAAAGTTTGGCTGGTTTATTCTTGTGTAAATATACATTTATTTGCAACCCACCCCATAAGCATTGTAATGTTTAGAATTGGAATGTTTATTCATTGTATAAATATATATTTATTAGCATACTCAGTTAAGGGCACGTTTGAAAGGTTAAAATTATGTTTGTGGTGGTTTTCAATAGGACAAAAATGATTTGAACAATTTTAAAATCACTCTCTAACATGCTATAAGAATAGTATGCTGAGTTAGGACGATTATAAATGATATCAAAGTTAGATACTGCTCGTATAAGGAATGTTTCGTTTCTCCAATCGAGATGCGATTTCACACAATCTACTACCCCTTTTAAGGAGCCAGCATCCTCGTTGGTACATCGTCCCATGTCTATTTGCTATCATTTATAATAGCCAAAGTTCACCACTAGCAAATATTGTCCACTTTGGCCTATTACAAAATCGTCATCAACCTCACAGTTTTTATTTTTTTCATTGAGGTTGAATCTAAATCTCTGTACTAGAGGTTCATTGCTTGTGGAATTATTTTCTATCAACAAATGATTAAACCACTCAATTTGTTATGTTATAATATGATAGTGTATGTCTATAAGACAATTTGTGCTATAGTTACTACATGAGCTTGGTGATAATACATTTAAGCATACATGCCTGCATTTTATATTTGCCAATTCTTTTACCATATATATAACTTGGAAAGATGATAAAACTATAGGTTTAAGAATATAATGACATAAATAACAACTAAATTTTAAACACCTGAGCCAACGATTTATCAAGAGATTTGCCTTCGCCAGCATACATTGCAATGAACACAATGGTGTGACGAGAAAGGGAAACAAAAGCCATCTCGTGCAAGCAAATATTAATTGCTTGGGGAAAACATGATTGCAATGAACAAAGCCCCCAATGAGCTCGCTTATACACATGGAAGCTATGTTTGTAGGGAATTACTCGTCAATCTTTGACGTCCGTAACCCCTTCAGCTGAAATTTGAAACCGTGCTTCGGCCTCGGCTAAACATGGTGAACTTATCACCTTACAAATGCGTTCCTCCCCTCTTCCTTTCCGTAGAGCAAGCCTGTAGTAGAAAATATAATTGGTTTCATTTATGAACGTGAGGATTCGAACCTCTAACCTTAAGGTCAAAGGTACAACGTTTTAACGAGTTGAGTTGTAATCGTGACAAACCTTGTCGTAGAAGCATGAGCCATAATGTTTCCACCAATTGGCTTAATTTGAGGGCCTGCAAAGATTGCTGAACCATCAACCTGTGCCACCACTTGATTCGTGATGACCACAGCCACACCAAACTACAACCAGATCATAAGAAGATATTGCTCTTGTCAATGGTAAGAAAAATGCAAACTAAACCCTTTAAGGGATGAGTGCCTTTACCTCATCTGCCATTTTCTGGAGACTCCTTAAGAACTTTGCTAGATGCATTTGCCGAGCCGAAAGTTCTCCCCTACCTGAGAAATCCGTTCTGTAGAGGGCAGTCGCGCTATCGACTATCATGAGAGCAAACCTACATATAATGTGAATGGATCTCAATAACTTATTTCAATCGAGATGATCAATAAAACTTCTATCATTCCAGATGTCATCGGATGCATCATATTAGTGACAATGTAATGAAAACTGAAATGTGTAAAAAACACTGTATTAGTATTAATATCTATTAGTATACATGTAACAACTCAAGCCCACCACTAGTAGATATTGTCTTCTTTGGGCTCTCTTTCGGGCTTCCCCTCAAAGTTTTTAAAACATGTCTGCTAGGGAGAGGTTTCTACACCCTTATAAAGAATGTTTTATTCTTCTCCCCAACCGATGTGGGATCTTATGATCCACCCTTCTTCGAGACCCAACATCCTCACTGGCATTCGTTCCCTTCTCCAATCGATGTGCGACCCTCCAATCCTTCCCTTCGGGGCTTAGCGTCCTTACTTGCACACCACCTTGTGTCCACCCCCCTTCAAGGCTCAGCCTCCTCGCAGGCAAATCGCACGGTGTCTAGTTCTAATACCATTTGTAATAGCCCAAGCCCACTGCTAGCAGATATTGTCCTCTTTGGGTTTCCTTCAAGGTTTTTACAACACATCTGCTAATAAGAGGTTTCCATACCCTTGTAAAGAATCTTCATTCTCCTCTCCAACCGATAGTGGGATCTCACAATACATATCTAGCTCATACAAACTATGATAGGTACCTTGTTTCCACCATCATTGAAGCAGCTTCCAGCAAAAGCCTTGACTGATGATCAGTGTTATACGCTCTAGCATAGGCCACATTCTCCAACACATCAGCACCATTGAGTCCAAATCTGCAACAACCAATATCAACCATTAAGCTATTTCATTACACACACACACACAGATAACAACAACCATGCCTTCTCATCAAACCTGTCTGCAATCTGTAGTAGCCTCTGGGGTCTAAATGTGCCCTCGGCATCAATGTACATCGCCTTCCCCTCTCCACCGCCTTGATCCAGTGGGAGCTGATCAATAATTCAAAACACCTCAGATGATTAAAATGAATCAACAGATTCCATACCCAAAAACAGTCCTAATAATACAATTTTAAGCTGAACTCACTTGGCAGGTAACACAGAGTGTGTGACAAAGCTGAGTTTTCCCAGAACGAAACTCCCCATAGATTTCAGTAATGGATCCTGTCTCAATTCCCCCTGAAAGGAGTGTGTAAAATCTAAAGTAAGCAAACGATAGTTCATAATAAAAATGGAAAAACAGGCCAATTGAACTTGAAAGCTCTTCAAGAAAGCAACCTTCAAGAATCTTGTCAAGTTCCCTTGACCCAGATGTTAATTGAATGATCTCTAGCCTCTGAGCATGGAGTTGGCCAGCACTTGTGAAACCCAATGGCACAATCTTGGAAGCTATTGACAGTGAGGCCATTCAGACAGAGAGACAAACATAACAAGCAAATGGGAAATGAAAAATTGTAATCAAATTGCATGCCTGCTTCAATAATTTTATCAACTTTAGCCTCGCTTATGCCCTTGATTTGAAGCAGTTCTTTCCTGGGAGAGTAAGCAACAGACTCTACCGTGCACAAACCAGCATCTTTAAGCTTCTTTATGTCAATTGCAGCAATTCCCGATGCCTTAAGTACAACATTCATGAATGAAAATAACAACATTACTAAAAATCGTCACTCGGAAATGATAATTCCGCAACCTAAAACCCATCGCGATTCCGATAAAGCAATGTAAATAAATTCGAAGGCAAATAACTTAATCCCACGATTACAGACGAAGTGGAAAAGAAGAAGTTTAATCTCGAATTCGAGATTCGTTAGGAATTTAGTAATCGATCGATCGACAAAAAGAGGTTTAAAAACCCTAATTCTCGGTGATACCTGGAGCTGCTCTACGGGAAACGGGCCGTGCTGTATCTCCTCGACCTCTTCGTGTTCTTCAGAGGGCTTCTGGTTTCTTTGCCGCTCCATTGTCAAATACTAAACCACCGACACGCAAATGGAAGAATCGCTCGATGCAATTGCCAGCCACTACCCAGAACCAGAAGAGCTCTGCGGATTGCACAGAGCAAGCGATTGGAAGCGAAAATGGTGGAGGGAATCTGTGAATTTTAAGAAGATTTGAGGGGCGCCAAAAGGAGTGGAGGGTACGGAAGTAGCTTACCCGGGAAGTCTATGATCAAATTTGGGCCGAGATTTGGACTATAATGCAATGAACTATTGATCTCTTATAACACTGAAAAGCCCAAATGCTACACTTTCAATTTAGTTTTAGTTTTTCTTTTTTCTAATTATTTTCTTCATAGTTCATCCTTCCATCACCGAGCAAATCTTAGAGAGCCGAGATGTTCACTTTATAGAGATAGAGAACGTTTCTTTGTTAGTGGGAGCTCAGGTCAGGACGACCAGTGAACAGGACTTTCAGGAGCTTATGTTAAACCAGATGAGCTAGAGGAGAGCACGATGATGAGCCCTCCCGTGGGAGATGTTCAGGAGCCAGGGCTTCTTGGAATTAGGAGGTCTACTCGAGTCATCCTAAGACCCTACTATTTGACTTATATAGCACATGGAGTTGCACCAGATGAAACTCCGTGGAGTAAACATGGGCTTTGCTTAATGCTATGTAATACATGGCATGGAGCTGTAGATGAGGAGATCTATTATCTAATTCGTAATAAGGGGGGTTTTTACGTATCATCTTTACCTAAGGAAGGTTGCAAATGGATCACTGTAGCGGTGCTCGACTTCTAGCCCTTGCGTACGGTTCATTTTAATCAATTAAGTTATGCTCAAATTGATATTATTTTTTAATAGTGCAATGCTTCATGTCCAATATTTGAATCAAAATTCGAATTTGGTACATGAGGATCCTATCCAGTCCTGCAACATGGTCACGTTCTCTTGTGTCGTGTCCCTGCTTTTTCCACCGCCATCTTTGGGAACCTCTTCTTAACAAACTCATTTTAAAAACCTTAAGGAAAGCCCAAAAGGAAAAGCTCAAATAGGACAATATCTGCTTGTGGTGGGTGGGCTTTGGATTATTACAAATGTATCAGATCTAGACATTGGGCGGTGTGCTAGCGAGGAGGTTGAGCCCTAAAAGGGGGTGGACACGAGGTGGTGTGCCAGCAAGGACACGAGGTGGTGTGCCAGCAAGGACACTGGGCCTTGAAAGGGGTGGATTGTGAGATCCCACATCGGTTGAGGAGGAGAATGAAAACATTCTTTATAAGGGTGTAGAAACCTCTCCCTAATAGAGGCGTTTTAAAAACCTCGAGGGAAACCCAGAAGGGAAAGCTTAAAGATGACAATATCTGCTAGAAGTGGGATTGAGCTGGAACACTAAATCAGTAGAAAAACACACAAACTCGATCAAAGTGCGTATACTCCATTTATTAAGGGAAACAGGTATACACTGAGCTATAAAACCTGGCTATTCACCTCTTTATAAAACTGAAACGTATATTTCAAGATTATTGTCCATTCATGCGAGTACTCCTTATTAATCGAGCTTTGACTCCCGAACCACAACTGGATTCATCCAGAAGGAAACATAATGTATATTGGTTCATTCAACCCGGTCCGATATTCCTCTTCTTTTGGGACAGATAAATATATATATATATATAATCAAATAAAAAATTCAATTATCCTTTTAGAAAATATGCTTATAAAAAAAAAACTTAAAAAGGATAATTTCCACGTGGATTGGGATTAGCACAATCCAACGGACAACTGTATAGGGAAACGAGCTGGACAAAACACGTGATACAATTGGTTACAAAACACGTCATTTATTATATTTATTATAATAATATAGTTACGTGGTTAAATGGGTCACGCAAGCAACTAAATGACGTGTCAGCAAAATCCTAATCCAAAAAGAAAAAAAAAAACGTACTTTTAATATTTTAATAATAGATTCAGTCAAATTACAACTTTAATATTTTAAAAAATATTTTATTAGAATTTAAAAGTAAATTAAAAGTGAAAAAAATTATTAAATATCGAAAATCATTAATAAAGCTGGTGGGGTCCACCCACGAACCTCCACGTGTACAACGCTGATGACGTTGATCCACTTGTCCTCATTCTAATTTTCGTCGTATTAATCTTCTTCTCCACTTTCTGTTAATAGACGAAAAGAAAAACGAAGTCCCTGAGCTCATCCATGGCGGTTGCGATCATTTTCGAGCGATGAAATATCCGTGCACTGCAAGAAATCTTCTCGCAACGTATTTGTTTCGTCAAGAAGACGATCTCTCTCGTTGTTCTTAGGGAAGGTAATGGCGGTTTCTGCAATCGTCTCTTCACTCGCGATTATTGAATGTTGATTTCATTTCCTGTGGTTATCTCAATGCGAGTCTGATTATGTTGCATTGTAGAGAATCGAACGCGGAACTGCTCTGGATTTGTTGATTTCGGTGGATTTCTCTGCGGTGTTTCGTGTTTTACGGTGAGGATACGATTGATTTGTTGGTAACGTGCGTTGTGTATGTGTGTGTTTCTCGCTTTCGTATTTTTGTACGTGCATTTGGTTTGATATGGAAGCTGGTTTTGCATAAAGCTAGAGTAGGAGGCAAAGCGTTTCTTAATTTTTCAGGAGGTGTTTTTTTTTTGTTCGTTTGCTTGATTGTGGCAAAATGTGGCGCGATTTCTCTGCATTTGTATGAGTTTAAATGACGCGAATGCAAGTGGATTGAATGTTGCGTGTACATTTGAATCTGAACGAAATTTTATTTTAGTAACGTTCTGCATTGTTGGCGAAGAAAATAAAAACCTGCAATAGCATCAATTTTACGAGGTTTCTAATCAACTGCTGTTTTATAGATTGTTATGTTCTGTACGTGTAGAGTTTTGTAGCTATTCAGTGGCTTATGCCTTCGAAAGCGATGTTCATTGTTTGATTATGCCCACTGCAGTTGATACCATGCTCGGGAACGGAGTGGTTGGGATTCTGTCCGAGTCTTCTAACAAGTGGGAAAGAAGGGTGCCTCTAGCCCCAGCACACTGCGCTCGACTTCTGCACGGAGGAAGGCAGAAAACTGGAATATCTCGTATAATTATTCAGCCATCGACCAAACGAATTTATCACGATGCACAATACGAGGATGTAGGCTGTGAAATTTCTGATGATTTGTCAGAATGCGGTCTAATTCTTGGTATCAAACAACCCAAGGTGAGAAAAGTTCTTTGTAATTACCTTTGCCTAGTTTGTTTGTTCATATTGAAAACACAGATANTTTTTTTTTTTTTTTTTTTTTTTTTTTTTTTTTTTTTGCAGCTGGAGATGATTCTTCCCGATAGAGCTTATGCCTTCTTCTCCCACACGCACAAAGCGCAAAAGGAAAACATGCCTTTACTAGACAAAGTAACACAACTGTTGCATCTTTACTCCACAACTATAAATTCCTTTCGACAAATATTCTTCTAATCTTCTATTTGGAATTCAGATCTTATCAGTAAGGGCATCATTATATGATTACGAGCTTATAGTTGGAACTCACGGAAAAAGGCTACTTGCATTTGGAAACTATGCTGGCAGAGCTGGATTTATTGACATTTTGCATGGATTAGGACAGAGTATGCTAAATTCCTGGAATATACTTTTAACTTTTTATTTATGATGTTTTCCTGTCTTGTCAATTCTATCAAAATATGTTTAGAGGTGAAGATAGGAGGGGGTTAGTGTTTTTGAGTAGTTTGGGATAATAACTTGATCTTAATTTGTCTGGCTAGGCTTTGTTATCTATGAAGTTTGTCTTCTAGAAACCAAAAGAATCTATCTATGCTTCAAATTCACTTTATTAATTTGGTTCTGCATTAGAGTGGTTATCAACTAAAATTCAACTTGTTTCTGCAGTTTCTGCCTTCTTATTGCCCTCTTACAAATCTTTTAAATCTGACATTCAAAACATTCAGAATTCTTAAGCTCGATGTTTTTTTTCCTTTTATACTCAAAACATGGAGACGGTTGGATGCTCTGGTATAATAAATAATGATAATATTCCCACAAATGTTACTGTGCAGGATATTTGAGCCTTGGAATTTCCACTCCTTTCCTCTCGCTGGGTTTGTCATACATGTATCCATCCCTGGCTGCTGCTAAGGCTGCAGTAATATCTGTGGGTGAAGAGATTGCAACACAGGGCTTACCACCAGATATTTGTCCTTTGGTCATTGTGTTTACTGGCTCGGGAAATGGTATTTCATCTTTTAATTGATTGTCCTTTTTATAATTCATAGTATTTAGAGCTACAAATCCACAAGCTCGCGATTGTTTTCTCCCTACAATCACGATCTAATCTTATATATGCATGATTAATCATATTTATTGAATTTTTGGTTATAGAAAGTGAAATTGTATTAATTAAAATATGCAAGGAAGAAATATTAGAAAAATCAAGCATCTAGAATACTGAGATGTAAGAATGGTTCCAAAATTTAAATGTTTACAGTTTGGATCAACAAAAAGTGATAAATAAAATTCGTTTCTAGATCATTTTCCATTATGAATTTGTTTCGAGATTCTTTTTGAAAAATTGATTTATATATATCAATGGTGGTCAGCAATATTTTAAAGGCATTTACCCATGCTAGAACCAGTCAAAGAAGCTAATCTTGGTGAAATGTTAGAATCCAAGAATAATTTTTTTTTTGTATAGAATTTTTGTAAGAATATATATAGTTAGATTGTTTGCTGGAGAATCAAATAATTGACCTTTAGAATGATAATTGGTATCTCATCCATTGAACCATGCTTGATTGACTTTGTAAGAATAATCTTGTGACTTTACATGCCAAAACGATTAAGAGGAGCAACAGATTGAATAAAGACAGATCCCAAAAAGATATCCCGATCTGGTCAAATTGGGCATAATTCAACTAGTTTAGGCATATACCATCGACCCAAGAGTTTAGAATTCGATTCTCCCTTACCCATATGTTATTAAACTGAAAAAATAAAAGGAAATATATCCCGATATGCAAATGAATTTGTATTTGAACTATTGAGTTACTGACAGATTAACTTTCAAGTTCCTCATGTAATTCTGTTAAAGAAAGTGAACGTTACATTGGCTTGCCTACATCCTCAACAAATTGGATATCCCTTTGATTTATTGTGCAGTTTCTCATGGAGCGCAAGAAATCTTCAAGCTTCTTCCTCACACTTTTGTGGACCCAAGTAAACTTCCAGAAATATGTGGGAAGGTGGGTTCAAGGTACCCCTTCATATGTCCTATTCACAAATTATTACTTTGGCGCATAATTCACTCTTGGACTCCAATACTGTTAACATAATTCACTTTTGGACTCCAATACTGTTAACACAATTCACTCCACTGTTAACATAATTCACTCTTGGACTCCAATACTATAATCTGATTAACGTAGTTGCCCATTTCAATAATGAACCAATTGACTGGTGTCAAGCTAGTTGAAAGTTCAAAGTTGATGATGGGTATGCATCATTAAGTGATGGTGTTGGCAGTATTATGAATGTCTGATATTGGGAAAGGTGGACTCTCCTCCTCTGTCACGTTCATGTTAGAGACATTGGTTAACCAACATGTTGACTTTTCTTTAGTGGAATTGTGAAATGCTGTGATTGTCGATAAATTAAAAAAATTTCCTAAAACATTGATAGCTCACAATTCCTTCCTTTCTCTACTTGTCTTCGATATAACCTGTGCAACACCTTACGATAATGAGAAATGGATTTAATGAATAAATTCTCAAATAAAGTAGAGAATAGTTTTATTTATTGTAAAAATAACAATGACTTTATGGTCTTCTTGTTTGATACATATTTGTAAGTTTTAGAAACCACAAGCTACCTAAAATAGAAGTTAAAAAATCATTAGAAAAATGTGAATATGAATTTTCTTGGGACGATGCTACCTCATTTTTAGTGTCTTCAAGAACCAAACATCAAATAATTAAGAATGGATAGATTAATTGATTTTTTAGTTATTTAGCATTTTCTTGCATTGTATTCCATACGAGAGCTGTAGCATTTTCTTGTTCAGTCTGCAGGAGGATTTAGTTTTTTGAGCTACTTTTAGATGCTTTATTATGCTGAGCAGTTTTCCTCCAACTGTTTTTAGAATGTGGAACTTCGCCAACATGGAACAACAAGAAAGAGGGTCTTCCAAATATATGGTTGTGTTGTGGGTTGCCAACACATGGTTGAACACAAAGATTCAACAAAAAAATTTGATCGAGTAAGTTTTTATTCACCTTTTCTTTCCCTTGAGTCAAATTTTGATTGGGATTCTGGTTATGTATACAAAACTGCCAGTTGCTTTGCATGGCAATATCAATTGATTAGAGAGTGGATGAATTGATCAAGGAAGGGTTTCTTGTTTTGTAGTTTCCTGATAAAGTTGCAGCACGAAAATCATGTGCATAGACACCACTCGGATACATACACATCATTATTTAAACATTAGAACATAAATGTGGTATTAATAAGGAAAACACAAAATAAGTTTATGTAAATCAGTCATGATATGACCCATATTTTTTATGTGTGTTTGGTAGTCCCATGATATTTTTCCTCTTAAACAGCCTTTTGGAATGTCCTTTCGCCAGACGACTACATTGCTTTAATTTCCGACCTCATTTTATTCCTGTATCTAAGTTCATTTGTGAATGTTCAGATCTTCCATAAAGTTCTTCACTTTTCTTTATCTGCAATTAAGTGTTTCAATGTCTATATATGCTTTTGGCTTGGTATGTAATTTCTGGGAGAAAAAAAGAACCTAAATTACCAGTTCTTATCTTGTTTTGCAGGTTGATTACTATGCTCATCCAGACCAATATCAACCTATTTTCCATGAAAAGATAGCTCCATATGCTTCTGTTATTGGTATGCTTTCTTTTGCTTGGTTCCTTGTTAACTTTGTCTGGGACACATTTACTCACATTGTTTGTTTTAACTAGCATAGTGAATGTCAGATTTCTTTACGTTCTCATTTTCCACTTTCTCGATCTTATACGAATACATACCCCATTCACTATCAATCTTTGTTACGGAGACAATTGGTTCACCGTAGCTGCAAGCTTAATTGAAAGGGGCGCATTTTGCATTTGAATTTGTGGACAAGATCTCCATTTATTTTGTTCTATAATATTTCTAGTCCTCATGTGGTGTGGTGTTTTTTTGGATATGTGTACATGCGCAGACATGTATGCGTCCATGTTTTTATTCCCATATTAAGTGTAGATCGTTCATTCACTGTGCAGCCCTAGGTAAGAAACTTGACGGCATATAAATGATGGAAATATTCTCACATATATTGATGAAAATAGACTTTCAGTCAACAATTATACCCAATTGAGGGTTAAAGAGCAAAAGCCAATAACGTTGTTTCGTTGTTGATAATGTTTTGGAGAATACAGCTATCAGTGCATATATTCAATGCACTTCTAATATCTATACGAACATAATGCTAAAAAAATCATATTTTATATTCTTAGCACAAAGTTAAAAACCTTTATTTAGGATAGCACACCCAGAGCGTTTTCCATTTCAAAGGGAGCTTTTGGTCCAGGAAAAACAATAAATAGAAATCTAGTAACTACGACACATGCATTGTAATAGCTGTCTATGGTCTGGCTCTTAATGATTTCATTCTTCATAGCAAGGAATGCAATCTATATGAGTCAGTGCTTGACATCCAACTCTTTTTAGTACATATCTGTGAAAAATATTGTCATGTGTTTAATTAAAGATGAACGCTACATCTTGGGCAGAGGTGCAATGGGATTTAATTGTTAGCTATTTAACTGGATACTCATTCAAGAATGAGACGGAGGATTATTTTGGTTGGATACAACAACTGGATACTTATCTGCTACATGTTGACAATTTCCTTGCTGTTTTGTAGTAAATTGCATGTATTGGGAGAGAAGATTTCCACGGTTGCTGAACACCATGCAGTTTCAAGATCTAATGAGAAGTGGATGCCCTCTTGTTGGTATTTCAGATATAACTTGTGATGTAGGGGGTTCAATAGAATTCATTAACCAGACAACGTCAATTGACTCTCCTTTCTTCCGGTACATAAGATTAATGTTCATGGGTGTAGAATCTGTTTACAGTCACTCCCTCTCTATCCCCTCTTACTATGATTGGTTTCGTGAGGGTCTTAGAAATTCCACACAAAACCAATCAACTTGCCTCATTTCTTGAGGGTCTTAGAAATTTGATTGGTTTTGTGTGGAATTGTCTGTGGATACTATCATTATTGATTAGAATTTTTTTAAGTTATTGAATGAGTAAAGCAATGTGCACTTTTCAGATATGATCCTTTTAATGATTCATACCACGGTGATTTGGAAGGCAGTGGAGTGATATGTTCCGCTGTGGACATTCTTCCAACAGAGTTTGCCAAAGAGGTGATTGGAATATTTCTCTTTTGCTGGGATTTCTGTTAACTAGGCGTGCTGTTCTGTTTCTCTGTCAAAAAGTAACCCCACCTTTTGTCCCCCTTTGTATTCGTTCCATTTTACTCCACCTTTAAAGTTTTTTCTATATGCATTTCTCTTTTAGATTTTTTTCAGTCTAGATGACATTTATTTTTATATACATTTTAGTCTCTCTGCTTAACATTATCCTTTTATTTTTTTGAAGGCCTCCCAGCATTTTGGAGACATCCTATCGACACTTGTTGGCAGTCTGGCCTCTGTAGTCGACATTTTAGAGTTGCCCATGCATTTGAGGAGAGCCTGCATAGCCCATAGAGGGGCACTAACCTCTTTGTATGAATATATTCCACGTATGCGGAAGTCAGAAACTGAGTAAGCTTCTGTATTCACCACCTTGGCATTTCATTTTGATTTTAGTGTGTGCTCATCTTCAGTCCATTCTATGATTGTGTGGTTCTCAGATGAATGCAAGTGGAGTTTCTGGAAGTTGATGTCAAAACTCAAAATTTAATAAACTTGACCTTAAATTTCTCCCAAAAACTTGTCTAAGAACCCGAGAATGCTTTTGATGTATAATAGTGCGTCGTTGAGCACTTGTGTTTTTTTTTGTTATTTATAATCAATATTTAAACATTATATTTTGCTATTAAAAGTAAAACTACTTTTTTCTAAAGTAATGTTTTAATGGCTTATGCTTTGCTTTATCTTTTCCTTGAATAATTTAAACTATTATTCTTAACTTTCAGAGAATTATCTGTGGATATTGCTAATGGCCACACCAACAAAAAGTTCAATATACAGGTAGGTTGCTGAAGGCGTATGTTAGATATCGTTTCTTCGGTTTGTCCATAATCCACAAATTTTATGATTGAAGTAGATTCTAACTATATTTCCTCTGCCAGGTGTCTTTGAGTGGCCATTTGTTCGATCAATTTCTAATAAATGAGGCCTTAGATATTATTGAAGCAGCTGGTGGCTCATTTCACTTGGTTAACTGTCAAGTGGGCCAGAATGCAAATGCTATGTCACACTCAGACCTTGAAGTAAGCATACTCCCAATCCAGTTTATATACAAGAGTTAATTGATGTATTGTAAAAACTTATCTTATCTAATTACTTTCCTTCAATATCTATTTGAGGTAATGCAGTACCGATGTCTGTATCTCTTTTCTTATAATTCATAGATTGAATTGACTGGATGTTTTTTCCCCTTTATTTAGATAAAAAGATGCATATACTTAATGGAATCAAATTCTCGTAAAGAATGTATTGATTATAGATCCAACATATTCTACACATGCGAACTAATTGATGGTTCTTGTTAGATGTCTCATAAATAAAATTTTACTAGAATTCTAATGATTACTAGTTGCTGCTTACATTTTATTTAAATTGGTCTATCCGTTAGTTTAAAAATAATTTTCTCAGGCCCAATGGGCAGAACACTGTTTTGAAAGTATACTATTGCATTTCATCTACCAATTATGCTTGCTTGCTTTTAGAGCCCTCGTTTACCATTCAAATTCATTATTTTGTGTGATTCTTCCAGTCTGATAAACCATTTTTTTCCCTTTGATATTGTAATCAGTCAGACAAGTTTCCTCCATGCCTAAGCAGACATTAATTAGATTCATGTTTTCCTTAAGTGACTATCCTACTTTTGGCAGATTGGTGCTGATGATACAGTGATTTTGGATAAAATAATTTACTCTCTAAATCTGATGGCTAATCCAGAAGAAAATCTTGATCTCGTAAATAAAGAGACAAATAAGATTTTTCTTAAGGTTGGTAAGATTCAAGAGAGTAGCTCTAAAAGGGAAGATACAAAAAGGAATACTGCTGTTCTGCTTCTTGGAGCAGGTCGGGTTTGTTATCCAGCTGCTGACCTCCTAGCATCAAGCGGAGGGAGTTCACATCGTCAGTTCTGGAAAACTTTTCTTGAGAACTATGCTGAAGACTGGAATGATGTTGAAGTTATCGTTGCTTCACTCTACCTGAAGGATGCAGAGGAGGTAAAAACTTCTATGATTGCATATGCCAAAAAAATGCTGCTAGAATATTATTGTTTGACACTGCTTGGTAATAGCAAGAGGATAGGACTTGAATGCACTTTGTGAAAAGTGTGTGCGTTCCCTACTTTGATAAGGTTGACGGTTTGTGCATATAGTACTGTTTCGCTTACGGGCATTTTTTTGTCTTTGTATGCCATTCTAGATAACGGAAGACATTGCTAATGCGACAGCTGTGCAGCTCGATATTACGGATTCTGAGAAACTTTTTATGTATATCTCACAGGTACATAATTTGACATTTTCTCTTAAAAGCCTGTTTACTGTGACTAAATAATATTTGCAACAAGAGAAGTTACATACACGTTGCTTTATGCTTTTGTACGGCATTGAGTTGCAGCAACGAGTCATTTATCAGTTTGTGTTGTCTTACTTGTTTTCAGGTTGAAGTTGTTATAAGTCTGCTGCCACCTAGTTGCCATCTTACTGTAGCAAAAGCATGCATTGAGGTAATGTGTAGTGTTAAATAGTTATACTTTTTATATAAGGTTCCTCATCCTTATCATCCAGGAACCTTTTTACCATCTAGTGTTAAACAATATAATTTTCACCTGATATCTTGGAATTTATTATATCTGATGGCATGGAAAGAAGTTTGAGTTCAACAATTTATTAAAACTGATGGCATGGGAAGAAGAAGTTTGAGTTCAACAATATCATGTGAGATCATGTGAGATGAGGGATTCGAACCTCTCACCTCTTGATCAAGAGTATATGTTTTAATATGCTGAGCTATGCTACAGAAGTTAAGGAGTTATAGAGTTACATTATGTAAATGAACCTAGAAAAATTCTTTTTGAATATTTATCTTATTATTTTGGTTCCCAATTAAATCAAGAAACTTGTGGTAGAAGATGTTTCATCTATTTTTGTGGATAATAAGTTTAAATCTATGTACCTTTGAAGTTTGCACCAAGCGGATTAAGAAAAATAAAAACAAAAAGTTAGTTAAAGATGTATCTGCAAGACCTCAGTAAGGAAAGAATATATCCTTTATGAGGATCTGGCAGTAAGAAGTTGAACCCGAAGAATGGAGAGTTTATGTGATAAGAAACTACCTGAAAGTGTAATACATGCAACAACAATTTACTAAGGAGCGACTGGTGAAAGAGAACAAGAAGTGGCCTCTAAAAGAGGAAGTTTTGTGGGCTTTGGTGGTTTCAGAGAGTTTTTTTTTGGTAATTATTTGTTAGCTTGTCTCCTTTTATAGGTCCTCTTTTATGTATGCCCTTGCATTTCATTTTTTCTCCATGAAAGTTCGGTTTTTAGATAGAAGAAAGAAAAAAGAAAAAAAGAGGAAGTTTTGATGAATGTGAGAGTGAGATGGTATGCGACCTTCTGGCAATCCTTTCTATTCCTAGCCTTGGGTGAGTGTAGTTGAGAGCATGCGTGGATTCATTTGCATAGGGTAAAAGTTTTGAAAGAGGCATAATCATGTGGAATTTGGGTTTATTGGAATAAGTGTCATGAATTGAATGCTCTAGTTATAAGTGGGGAACATGGTTGAGGAATTGTCCGGGATTTGCAAACTTCTCCATTTTATTCAATGGGAAGCCTGAGGGGAAATTTTTTACGATGAGTAGTGTTGGTCAGGCAAACAATCCCTCTCTTCAATCCGTTTAATTTTGTATTGATTGGCGTCTTTACTAGACTTATTTTTATGGAGATGGATATAGGCTTTTGGGTAAGGAAGGAGGGAGAGATTTCACACTAATCATAATTGGCAGTCTGTTGTTTTCTCGTGCTTTAGAATCAAAGGATCTAATGGGGTATTGCAGTCAAGAGAGTTTTATTTGAGAGGATAGTTGCTAGTTGTTGTTGTTTCTTTTTTTTTTTTCTTATTTGAAAATTTTGATCTTGTCTTGTATGGTAGAATTGTGCTTTTTTTTTTTCTTTCCAATCCTTAGACATCAAAGTATTGGAGAAACTAAATATTTAAAAATGACGAAACCGTGCAATGTAGATTTTTTCTTCCGCTCTCTTCTCATTCAGACATCATTTCTTTTGATTGCAGCTTAAAAAGCATCTAGTCACTGCTAGCTACATTGATGATTCCATGACATTGCTAGATGAACAGGCAAGGAATGCTGGTATAACAATTCTTGGGGAAATGGGTCTGGATCCTGGCATAGGTATTCTCAACCTTTTTTTCTAGTTTGTTAATGGCTCGTCATGTATTCTATTGAATTCTTTTAATCCAAACTAAGTTTTGCCGACTAGTCTAGAGTTGAAAATTACGTACCTCTAAGGTTTTAGAAAGGTTAGTGCTTGTAGAGAGAATTCTGATATAATTTCGTCCATTTTGAAAACTACATAACCACCTCCCCTAACTAATTACTAATATACCCTTACCCTTATACTATCCCTAACTGCATTCTTATCATAATTTTATGGATCTTTATTTATTTATTTATATTTCCCTCACAATTTGTGCTTTGATGGACCGTGCTTCAGATCATATGTTAGCAATGAGGATGATCAATGAGTCACATCTTCAAAAGAGGATAGTGAAATCCTTTGTATCATATTGTGGGGGAATTCCGTCTCCAGATTCAGCAAACAATCCATTAGCATATAAATTCAGGTACTCGTTAGAACGACTTTTCCTAATGATTTATGAACTTCCGACTACTTTTGTTTTTTTTTTTAATAAAAAAAATATAAGGCGAATCATGAACAAAAATGCTTGGAGGATGGATAAATGACATCACCTTAAGCATGTAATGGTAATAGTACAGAAACTTGTATACTCTCACTCAATACCCAAAAAAAATTTGAAGTTTGTACCTACATTTTTCCTTGGTAAATTTTGAACAACGTTGATGATATTTTTAAGAAACAGAAACAAAATCTAGTATTTACAATTTTCAGATATCTAACAAAATAAAATTGTGTTGGGATTGGGAAACTGAAATAAGATGTCAATGAGTTTATGTACAAAAGTAAAATTTTTAAAATAGCAATTGATTGAAAATAATATTTAATTATCTAATTATAAAACAGGTAAAATCTTACAATACATGCATAGAGAGAACTTCAAGATATAAATACAGTAGTCAAAATTGTCTGGAGAGGAACAGTACGTTGACTTGTGCTTCAAGCTTGATAAAATAGAAAGTGATACTTGGAAGTAGGGAAATTTAATGATAGGTTTTTAGTCATTTTTGGTGAGGAGGCTGTAAGTTTAACGCTCAGGATTAATTTCATGTCGTACGTGAGCGGGCATGCTTACAGACATGATGGGGCAAGAAAGTCATCCTGTGCCATATACATTGATGGAAGATTGGATTCACTTGAATGAACGAAACATGAGTGAGTGGATAGATGAGTATACCAAAAATTTAGAATGAAAGAAATGTCTTCTGTGTAAATAAATGTTTGGACCCTGTAATCATATTAAGCCACTTACATGTCCGGCCTATTTTCCATAGATTTATTTTCAACGAGGCCAAGAAGGCTCTGTTTATAAAAAAAATGCAAACGTGCATTCAGTGTTCATAATATTGCTGTTCGCAGTGGAAGTTTCAAAGATAATCCTGGCAAACTTCTGTTGCTTTGATTTATACTGTTTTAAGTCAGATTCTCTTGAAAACGTTGAGTTATGCACGAAAATATCCAAGTTCCCCTGTACCATTCCATTACTAAACCTTGTGAAGATGTACCATTTGTCAATGTTAAATATTTTATACTTACTAAATGCATCTTCTAGTTTTATAGAGATTCAATAACATTTCTTATTTTATGAAATATATTAGTTGGAATCCTGCTGGAGCTATTCGAGCTGGAAGCAATCCGGCTACATATAGATATGAAGGAGAAACGGTGAAAGTTGAAGGTAATCTGTTAACACTATGGGAAAAGGTTCAGATGACAAGAATGTGTTGCACTCTGCACTTAATTTATTATTTCTTGCACACAAGATATGCCTTATGCTTATTGAGTACAAAACTTATAGAGCTTATAAGTCTTTAGTTTAGATAATTACCATTTATTTTATTTTGTTTCAAAGTTATGATGTTATGATATATTAGACATTAAACCTATTTTTTAAATTTTTTTTTATTAATACTTCTTGATGAGAAAATTTACTCAAGCAGTGCAACTTGCAGGAAAGGATCTTTACGACTCTGCTGTGAGACTACGCTTACCTGACCTTCCAGCTTTTGCTTTGGAATGTATTCCAAATCGCAATTCCTTAATTTATGGAGATGTATACGGCATTGGGCACGAGGCATCGACCATATTTCGTGGAACCCTACGATATGAAGGCATGTTCTCTTTTGGCTTTTAAACATGTTTTAATTATGAGTTCTAAGATGAGTATAAACTTAAATATTATGGTTTTTTTTTTCTTCTCTTTCTTGATACATAGATCTTGTAACTGAAGACAAGACAACAGGTCTATATGAAAAAAGTAACTGTTACATTTTCCATTCGTTTGGAGAAAGTTGCAGTCAGCAGCCTTTGCTTAGTTTTGTATTATAAGCTCTTTATCAGCAAGTGGCACCTAGGTTTTCTGATTTCAACTTAAGAAATTGTGTTTTTGTAACTCATTTACTGTTAACATGTATAGGATTTAGCAAAGTGATGGGAACCCTGGCAAGAATTGGATTCCTAGACACTGAAGTTCATTCCTTTCTTAGGAATAAGAAGCCACTGTTTCGAGATTTCTTGCTTGAGCTTCTCAAAATTAAAGTAGAATCGAATGACTCCACGATTAGAGAGAAGGACATCAGGGAGAGCATTATTTCTAGTGGACTCTGTAAGGAGCAAGAAACTGCTGTAAGAGTAGCCAAAACAATTGTGTATGCAGCTCTTCCCATTCCTTTTCTGTTCAAAAGATTAATTCTATATTCTGCTTGAGAGGCTAACAATGACAATGGATCTACACTTTTCATGAATCAGATTTTTAGGATTTCATGAGCCAACAGAGATTCCTTCATCTTGCCAAAGTGCATTTGACGTTACCTGTCACAGAATGGAAGAACGGTTAGCCTACTTAAAAAATGAGCAGGTACTCTTTCGTTTCCCCTGTTAATGTTCATTCATATTCTAGAATGCTTTACCATCTAAATTTTTTATTACGCTACATGGTTTGTCTTCTGTATCTTGATGTCAAAAAAGGCAAAGGGGTTTCAGTTCTTTTTTTTGTCAGATTTCAGGTTACAATTAAGGAAAGAGAGTGGAGAAAAAAATCTTTAATAATCTAGTTTCAAAATTGTGAGATGTAATAAAGTTTTACCATTTAATACATTATTTTATTCAATCTTATTAAAAAAAATACTATAAGATCGCATTGTGGCTGTAAATAGGATATTGAAACCTCACATATACACACAATGGGCTTGGAGGATGACCAGTCTTAGAGAAGATATCGTTAAGCTTAAGCCTTCTCAAGCTTAATCATATGTATGAAGGAATAAGGATAAGAAATTTATAAGGGTGAGTTCCATTTATCGAGTGAGAGACTAGGACAAGTTACATAAAGAGTGTGAGTGACAATCTAGTTGGTTAAATTATTGGTCTACTCTTAACTGATTGCTTTTATGGGAGAGTAGGTAGAGCTCTGAAACTCTGGAACTCTTTGCAATTCACCTTTCTGTTTATAGAGAATGCAATCTAGCCTCTTTCTGTTCTTGTTCTCTTTTCGTCAACTCAACTCTGATCGCATAAAGAGAAGATTTCCCCATTCCCATCTTTGATGATCACTCCCAACTGATGTAGCCTTTGTTGGAAAGATTTTGAAAATAAATGATATCTACTTGAAAGCTTGGGGTTAAGTTTATGATAGCTTTCAATTAAATTGGCGTAGGATTAAAAGAATGAATGATCTTCTAGTGCGAGATAGAAGTTTGTATTGTCAAGGTTACTTGTGAGTAGATATTTGGTTTAAAAGACATAGGAGAATTTCGATCAGAGGCCTTTTTTTTTCTTAAACTCTAAATCATCCATATGTTCTTAAAATTTCATCTACAAAAAGCTGTATATTTATCATACTTCAACTGTTTGTCAATACTTTATAACAAGTTCATTTCTTATGATGATCAGGATATGGTACTTCTACATCATGAAATACAAGTAGAATCGCCAGACGGTCAACGTAAAGAGTGTCGCAAGGCCACGTTTCTTGAATTTGGGAGGATCGAGAATGGAAAGATCACGAGTGCAATGGCTCGTACTGTTGGTATTCCAATAGCTATTGGGGCTTTGGTAACGACCTATACATGTTTTCTTACCATAATCTTGCTTAAAGCTTCAAGCTTTGGTTTAATGTTACAACAATATATATATATATATATATATATATATGTCAATGCAGCTTTTACTGACAAACAAAATCAAGACACGAGGTGTTTTAAGGCCCATTGAATCTGAAGTTTATATTCCAGGTAAGTTCAAACCCGAACCATTTCCTTCTAGTTTCAGTTTACATTTCTTAGATCGTTACCATGAAATGCCTGGAAAACAAGCCGATTGAGTCTTTAACAATAAAAAGTTCGGTTTGGTTATTCATCATCTGACTCGAACATAACTCAACAGCCATGCTGCGATTTAAAGATAAGTAAAACCATTGAAATAAAAAGGCTGATAGAACAAATCGACCAATCAGTCAATGAAGTAGGCTAGAAATTGACATTTTGTAGATCGAGCGGACTCGACCTCTGTGGAAGTGTGTCTATTTGCTCAAGTCAAGTTTCCCTTAACAATTACTTTAACAACCTACTATCCATACAATCATCAAACTTGCTAACATATTGTTTTTTTTTTCATGTTGCAGCCTTGGATCTCTTACAAGCATATGGTTTCAAACTAACAGAGAAGATTGAATCCTAGCTTGGCTTCTAACACTACTAGAGAAAAGGGATAATGCACTGGGGAAGTAATATATATATATAGTTTAAAGATTTGTTATGGCAACCTGTTAATATAAAAACATCTTGATCTAAAACTCAACAACCCCTCAAAAGAAAAATTATATGTGGGTGTTAAGATAAAGTCTCATGAACAGTATGAACAAAACCACATCCAAACTTCATGGGTAAATTTTGATGTCCAGCTATATTGTAATATATCGTGATATGATATCCTGTAATGATCCTTCGTGGTTGAAGTTCATATTAATACCTATCCTGTAATATCATTATTGTTATTATTATTTCTTTCAATCATGAAGATTTGATTCTTATTTCCTATTTTATTTTGATATATAAATAGACCTATAAAGGTTCAACTTCATTAAGGTTGCAATCAACATATATATAGATGAAATTGTGATGTGGGTTATCAATTTTTACTTAATTTATGGCAGAGAAGCATACTCTATAATTTGGATAAATTATTTGAGAGGTTGAACAGCTTGATGATACAACAAATAATTTAACAATTACAAGAGGGAGAATCAAATTGTGAACTAGTTCCGATTGATCCTTTAGATATATTTCTAATATTCAAATTGAAGACGAGCTATTACCATATATTTATTTTATCGACAATTTAATCTGTATACTTTTAAATTTGTAACTATTTTATTGACAATTTAACCCTAAACCTTATTTTCCAGAAAGTCGTGTTTAATACCGGATAAAGCAAATCTTGGTTTTCGTTTCTCTTGTGATGGACCGGGAAGAGGAAGTACAAGTCAAGTATCCGCTTGGGATCATGTCTTCTTAAGGCTACTTTGGATGTACAATTCAATTATCATGTCTTCTTTGGGTTACTTTGGATGTACAATTCAATTATCATGTCTTCTTAGGGTTACTTTGGATGTACAATTCAACTTCTGTAGTAATATTCCATTTCAGATGGAAATCTATAGTCATGTCCTCTTAGGGCTATTTTGGATGTACAATTCAATTTCTGTAGTAATATTCTAGAAAATGCAGTCAGAAGTTTGGGGTAGTAATATTCCGTTGAAAAATGCAGATGTTTACCTAAATACAGTCAGATGTTTACCTAACAAAAAAAGTGATATATTAGAATCTCCGAAAAATCTTTTAAAGATATTAAAAAAAAAAAGAAATGTACGATCATTTTCTAAAATTTTTTTGTTGAAAACATAGGGGTAGTGTGAGTGATCAAGGGGTAGTAACTCATATTATGGGAGGAAACTTTGCGCAGAGTTCTATTACTATTATTCTTAGTATGTTTTATCCAACTCATTTCATATCATGATTCAAACGTTAAATATAGGGTTTACTAATTCTTTTCGAAATCCGAAGATAAAAAGTTCCTACGGAACTGAACCCCTAGATCATCTGTCAATTGCTCAATCAATTACAAATCAATTACTTCTTTTGAATGCTAAGAAAATGATTAGTGACCTTTCGACTATTTCATTTCAGATTCATTGGAATCAACATGCATTATGAAGCAAAGAAAGGGAATTGGGCCACGATGTATATTATATTAACATTACATATATGTAATTGATATAGAAATATGTAATTGATATGATATCTCTATAGAAATAGAAAGATATATATATGTAATTGATATGATATCTATATAGAAATAGAAAGATATATATATGGTAGATTCATCTATATTCAAATTGATCTATATTCAACCTCTACTTTTATTTTACCTTGCCCAGAGTTCTTCTATTACTATTAATGGGTGTACCATCCTTAACAAAATAAAATAATTGTTCATTGAAAGAGAAGATTAACATTTAAAAAGAAATTAAATTATGGGATAATGGAAGTTGGGGTTAAGGTTCCTACTACTTACTACTGGACTCATATTTGCCAGAATCGAGCAAATAAAACAGCATATTCCTCTCCTATTTGGCTACCAACTCAATCACTCACACTAGTGTTGTTAAATAACAATATGTTCTAAAAGCCTAAGAACAACGAACCCATGAGGTTAACTGCTGCTCCACGTCCTCCCAGTTGTGAACTTTGGTGACCAAGGCAGGCAGATCCTCATACCCAGTCTTGCACCATGGATATGAGTTCTCGTAGTCGAAAAGTAGAACTCGAATCCCCGCTTCAGCGCATTCGATTGCGTATCTTGGGTTATCGTCAATTAGCACGCTTGCTCCCAAAGACCTATTGCACCATAGGGAATGTTGTTCTACCAGGGATGGGAAAATAAATGATAAAAGAGAGTGAAGATTTGTTGACATACTTGCATATTTCCGCCTTTGATCTCGACTCTCCATCCAGAGCAAAGTGGTTTCCGAAGTGAATCTCCTGAAACAGTCCCGGATAGTGCCTATCGATCCACTTAAGCGTGTGCTCTTTGATTGCGTTTTGCCGAGACCTAAACTTGGTTCAAATGAGATCAGTTCATCGTCGATTTAGGAATCAATACCGTATCGAAATGATCCAATGTAGCTATACATACGTTACGACTGAAAGATGACAGAATGTCGATAACTTGAGAAGCGTACTCTGTGCACCGGGAATAGGCCAGATTCCAGACTGGAAATATGGTGTCTTGAAGAACTCGTGAACTCGAATATTAGCTGTAAAGCAGGGAAACAAGTGTCAGAACCAATCAACCAACCAAGTTAAGAAACATATTTCCATGGACAGAAATTATCTCATGAACAGCTTCAAGGGCGTAAAGAAAAAATCGATCCAGAGTTCTCCATGCGTAAAAATCACATCGAATTCCATTAAAGACTGCAAAGTTCTCTCAAAGAAGTGCAAATCTACAAAGGAAGTACAAACTGGGAAATATTAACAGAAGAAGTGCCATACGACAGTCTTATACTCCCCAGAGCAAATAAAACACGTTTCCACGAACCTTCGAAAGCGTACGATTAACTAGTTTCAGGTTCCGTTCGACAGTTTCCACAATTGCAATTGTAAAGAAGTTTTAAGACTGTTACACAGAAATCTCTCAAACTAGTAAACTGAACTGTCTTCTAAAAGCACAAGGTGCGAAGACCAAATTCAATATCAAAGATTAGACAAAAAAGTGTTAAAGCAAAGAATGAATTCCAAAAATACCTTCTTAAAGCCATTGGTATACAAATACCTTTTCAATGCTAAAATTTAAACCTTTATGTCAAAGCCAATTATGTAACCCAAAAGAGGATCATACTTAAGGATCCTAACAATATTTTTTCAAGATAAACAAATTAGAATATTGTAACGACCTAGATCCACCGCTAGCAGATATTGCCCTCTTTGGGCTTTCCCTTTCGGGCTTCCCCTCAAGGCTTTAAAACGCGTCTGCTAGGGGAAGGTTTCCACACCCTTATAAATGGTGGTTTGTTCTCCTCCCCAACCAATGTGGGACATCACAGATATACTATTTTGTATCACGTATGCTCTAACACGAAGGTAAAATTAGGGGGTTTCCCAATCAGAATAGAATAGTTGAAGTGTGCGCAAATCGGCCCGAATACTCACAAATATTAAAGGACATAATGCTGGAAGGTCCATCTATTCAACTAAGAAAAGGTTATGAAACCAACCAATTGATGTTTATGCTGCTTAATACATAACATGGTGTCAGTGAACCTACAATTTCGGACTCATTCAACATGGAAAGCTTGGAAATAGTCAAGAATATTTTTAAAGAGATTAAATAAATCAAGATCTCAGAACCACATGCAACCATCAATCAGTCAAATGTATGATTCCAATCAGGAAAAACAATAAGCAATATATAATTAATAAAGCCATCTTGATACAGACGACAAGTCACTAAAAGTCAATCCCAGAAAGCTGTACCTTCATCACGAGAGCAATTCCATATCTGAAACAGAAACGAAAGCCTAAATCAGACTGGTTCATATTAGACATTCCCCAGGACAGCTTCAGGACTATTATACTAATAATCATAAGGAAACCCCAACAAATAGTCATACCCTGAAGAATTCATAGACGTGATACTCCGAAACCGAATGATTAGAAGAATAACGATCAGCAACGAACTTGTTAAGAGCTGAGACAAAGTTTCCCAAAACTACACAACAACAAAAAGAAACAAGTATTCGACAGAGAACTACGAGAATAATCATGCGCAATAACTGATTAGCATACCCAAATTCTCAGCTCAAATCAAGAACAGGCTAGAATAAGTAGAGCCATGATCATGCAAAATCATTAGCTAATGCAGTGTAGATCAAATTTAATTATGCAAGTCGTCAACAAGTAAATTAATTAATTAATCTAAGTCAACAACTCCATAGATTTAGTCCTTTAGATTATATGAACATACAATATCTCAATTGGAGTTTTCCTGTCACAGTCACATGACACCAAACCCACTAGTAAACAGAGAATTCAGAAGAAGAATAAGAACAATAACAAGAGAAAGTCCGAGAAACAAAATTAAAATCCAGGGAAGGAGATGAAAGAAAATACAAACCCTCATCGATGTCAACAGCAACAACAAGTTTGTCCCTGGAAGAGAGGTCATGGAACGTTAAAGGATTTCCCCATTGGGTCTCCCCATGAACAGTGGTAGAATATCTGCGATCAATTCCATCTACTAAATCAACCTCGACGTTGTTAAGCACCAGTGGACGACGAACAAGTGTCGGGCCCTTAGCATTGATCCCTAACGAGCTGCTACTGCAATTATCTTTGGGGGATTGACCGCAAGCTTTGAGACCAAATCGAGTGCATCTGTTTCCTCGAAAGCTTCGATCGAACAGCGGTGGCTGAGAAGGACGGAGGGATTGCATATGAAGATCCGACGATCGAAGATTCCGCGTCAAGGAATGAGCAGCCATTAATGGAAATCAAGCATAGTACAGTACTCTGTGGAAGGAGCCTCGACGATGTAACATAAATTTCTTCAAAGGGCACTCACATTCCTCCACCGCCACAACAACAATAAACAATTAGTCGCGTATTTAAACCCTAAAACAACGGATAAACGCGGCGGAATTAAAAAGACATCGAGAAAAAAAAACGACAAATCCCTAATGAAACAAAACGACGGAAAGAAATAGTTCGATCACTCAGCCTGGAAATCACGCACACAAATCCAAACACATTTCAATCAAATTTGAGAATATAAAGCAGGAAAAAAAAAAAAAAAAAAATCTCAACTAAGGAAATGATTCGTGAAAGAATCCATGCAAAAGCCAAAAGCGAACCTGAATCGAGTATCAACCTCGAGAAAGAAAATCAAAACTCGGAACCCTAATTTCGCAATGTTGTAAATGCATAACGAAGATTTGCTCAACTCAAATTGGGAAAAACCGCGCGTCTCGTTCTTATGCTGAAGCAGTTGATTCTTCCCTTATATAAACATCTTTCGTGAACAGAAATGAACAAATTGAAGAAGAAGAATAAAATGAATGGAGTTTGTTGAAATTCAAAATCGAGGCGTCGGTGCAGTCCCCACAACCAAAAAGTAGATGAATTTGTTGAATTTTCCATTCGCAAAGTGAGAGATTTCGATCCTAAGTGCTTTCTTCAACTTTTAGGAATCCCATCTTCATCAAGAAATGGTGAAAAAGGGCATAAATATATCAATTTTCCTGCAAATTGCTCAATCTTGGCTCCGGATTTTATTTTATTTTTGTCTCGTGACAAGAACAGCAACCAAAAATGAAAATTGGAGCTTGAACTTTGAAAGAAAGAAAGAAAGAAAGAAAATAATTAAACATGGATTTTTCCAAAAACAGAAAGGGAATTTTTGTGTGCAATGAGAAAACTTATTGGTATAAAACTCTTCTCTAATTACTATTGATTCCGATTTGCGTCTAAACAACTTGTGGAGTTCGATATTTGAACTTCTGATTCATTGGTCGATGATATATGTTTTACTCGGTTGAACTGTGTTTAAGTTAGCAAGATATAGACGTATTGATATGCTAGTTTTTACTGTCATGCTTGTTCAAGATATGCCTTTAACCACGATAGTTTTTACTGTCATGCTTGTTCAAGATATGCCTTTAACCGTGTTGCCTATGACCATATATATGTTCAAAACTCGTTTTTACTTTCATGTTAGTTAGGTCTTTACTGTTATTGTTATGTAAATACAAGTTTATAACCGTTAGTCAGAGTCATATATACATCCACTAAGGTTAAAATGCTTCAAAATTTTTCATTGAAGAATGGGACTAGTTGTCAATTTTTTCTATCGAGGTTATAAGTAATCAAAGTCATAGTTGTTACTTATTTGCTTTTAGCCTATAACATCACTTTCACACTTATTTGCTTTTAGCCTATAACATCACTTTCACAAAATCGATTTTTCAATATTTTCTTTTTTTTTCTTTTTTTTTTAGGAATATGACAAGAAGTTTGAGCACACATCGCTCGTGACAACGGCGACACAAACTCTAATTGGATAACTTACTCGAGGATAAGAGCAAGTGCCGCGCAATAGAATTGCAAGTCTTAATTGAGTGCAATTATGACATAGTCATGCAATATTATGAAAATGAACATAACTTCATAGTAATTGTCGTAATTGTCGTAAATTTCTCTGTAATGTCGGAGGTTCCAATTTTCACACTCCTCTTTCTACTAAAAATAAATCAGGAAATTTTTACAATATTTAACAAAATATGAAAAATAAAATAAACTTTAAAACTTTAAAGCAAGAGATAAATATATAATTTAGCACCAACCATTTACAAATGCTTTTGTTTCCAACTTTATTCTATTTTAATGGATGAATGATGATGGATGAGAGAAAAAGTAGTGAGGGGAAGATAAAAGTAGAGGACAAATATATATATATATATATATATATATATATATATAACAATTTGACCACATAATTTCAATCGAGTCCTCGATCCTCGACACCATTCAAACTAGGAGCAACTTTCATCTTCGACAGTATTCAAATCAAATTAGGAGTTTTTAAAAGATTTAGTGACTTGAAGAACTCGATAAACCTAACTTCAAATCCATTTTCCTTTTTCTACCTAACGAATATTTCAATATACAAATAACTTCTCATCAAAGTATTTCGGTAGATAGAAAAATCGAGCATCTTGTCAAATTGACAAATATTTGAAAAAGGGTCATACCAACCAGCATCTTCCTATAGAATCAAAAAAGCACAAAAAGCTTAGGAGGAGCATCCCAATAAACCCAATTGGCAAATTCTGTGTCAGATAAGAGTTAATATCCCAAAGTCATGGGGGCATGGACCAAAATTTTTGCTTTAATTCCTGAGATCTGATCAACTCTGGGCAATACTTCGACTAGTTTTATGTAACAATTGCCTAAGCCTATAATACTCGGTAGTTGTAAGAAAACTCATAAAATCTTAATATCCTTTGATCTAAGCCTATAATACTCGGTAGTTGTAAGAAAACTCATAAAATCTTAATATCCTTGGGTCTAAGCCTATAATACTCGGTAGTTGTAAGAAAACTCGTAAAATCTTAATATCCTTGGGTCTAAGCCTATAATACTCGGTAGTTGTAAGAAAACTCGTAAAATCTTAATATCCTTGGGTCTAAGCCTATAATACTCGGTAGTTGTAAGAAAACTCGTAAAATCTTAATATCCTTGGGTCTAAGCCTATAATACTCGGTAGTTGTAAGAAAACTCGTAAAATCTTAATATCCTTGGGTCTAAGCCTATAATACTCGGTAGTCGTAAGAAAACTCGTAAAATCTTAATATCCTTGGGTCTAAGCCTATAATACTCGGTAGTTGTAAGAAAACTCGTAAAATTTTAATATCCTTGGGTCTAACTGATTCTCAAAGTCCTTTCAAATTTTCACTTGCTCCAATGACCACTAACTCAGCTCCCACCCCCAACACCCTTTACAAACCACAGACCCACAAATAAAATTTTGTAACTCGATCCTCCCCTACACCAGCCAAAGTAAAAATTGAGATACTCCATTACATCAGATCAGTTGTAACAGTTCAAGTTCATCGCTAGCAGATATTATCCTCTTTTGGGCTTTCTCTTTCGGGCTTCCCCTCTAGGTTTTTAAAACGCGTCTATAGGGAGAGGTTTCTACACTCTTATAAAGAATGTTTCGTTCTTCTCTCGAACTAACGTGGGTTCTCAAATGAAGCATAAGAACAAACTAAGATCTTACTGTGGAGAAAGAGAGAGATACCTAAATTTACTTCTACCTATTTCGACAGTTTTTCGACTAAGCTCCCGAACTGCCTCTAAATTAAACACCAAAGACTATCCGAGTTAGGAACAACACTAACTACGGAGGATATCTAAAAGGATAATCTAATGTAACGATTTATGGTCTATAATTGCTTAAAAGTTATGTTGAAAGAGAGATTCTACAGAGACAGCCCAATAATCTGCCATTACGAGAGTATGAGACATCAAAAAGAAGGGAACAAAAAAAAGAAAAGTAAAGCAGTCTGGTGCAGAGATTATAGAAGTATTTACTAGAAAAATATGGGATGTCATCTCCCTGGTTATGTGGATAGTTGCTTCCTCCTTCTTCACTGCCCTCCCATCTTCTCTCGTATCTTATATTGCAAAGAAGCTGGAGCACAATCCAATGGCGTTTCTCCTGTGGCAGTGGCAACAATGAATCATTATGCAATATCTCAGCTTTCTCTTAGGTAATTATCAAATAGTGTAACATGTTATTCGGTCCTATCTTGTACTATACACCGACAAACCATAACGCGCTAAATAAGAGCCATTCATCTCGCAAGATCCAGTGACCTTTTCTTTTCGTATCCCTTTTTAAGAAACGTTGACAAGTAGTTAGTTACCTTGAGCATTTTTGTAGTCCAGGCTAGCCCCGCTTTCAATGAGGGCAAAAACAATATCAGTCTGATTAAAGACCGCCGCCTACATCCAAATGAAAATTGATCGGAATATTATACCTCTAAACCAGCATGAATGCTATGTTCTGCTGGGGTGGGGGGGGAAGAAAGAGAGATTTTATACCACATGCAGCAAAGACAGTCCTTGTTTGTCATGGTAATTTGCATCTACGCCCTGCCAACATGAGAAGAGTAAATAATTCTATTATTGTAACGATCCAGATCCACCGCTAGCAGATATTGTCCTCTTTGGGCTTTCCCTTTCGGGCTTCCCCTCAAGGCTTTAAAACGCGTCTGCTAGGGGAAGGTTTCCACACCCTTATAAAGGGTGTTTTGTTCTCCTCCCCAACGAATGTGGGATATCATAATCCACCTCTCTTTGGTGCCCAGCACTCATTCCTTTCTCCAATCGATGTGGAACCCCCTCCAAATCCACTCCCCTTTGGAGCTAGCGTCCTTACTGGCACATTGCCTCGTGTCTACCCCCATTCGGGAAACAGCAAGAAGGCTGACACATCGTCCGGTGTCTGGCTCTGATACCATTTGTAACGACCCAGATCTACCGTTAGCAGATATTGTCCTCTTTGGGCTTTCCCTTTCGGGCTTCCCCTCAAGGCTTTAAAACGCGTCTGCAAGGGGACATCACAATTACATACTTTGATTTTTTATGAAGGCATTTGGTACCTCGCTCAAAAGTTTCTTGACAGCAATAGTGTCACCATTCTTGATAGCTTCCCTTAACCCCTGTAAGAAAGTGAAATTCTATAGATGAAGCAGAACTTTAAACCCTTTCACAGACACGAAAGGAATATTAAGACGATACAGACTATATACCTCGCCACTTGCTTCATAATTAATCCTCGATTCATCTGCTGCAAGATTCCTGTTTAATAATATAAATTACAACTGCAGATTAAGATCGGACTTATCCTCAAAATCAATAATACGAGCGATAAAGCGAGTATATACCAAAGAATGATAGCAATGAGAAAATATGCTACTTGACCCAAGTCATACGAACTCATCAAGGAGTGTGATAAACTTAACTTTTCCCATGTACAGGGCATGGAAGAGAAGACAGACACAAACCTATTAGAATAAAACAGATTGCTAACATACCGAAGCTTGCTGTTGGAGGTGGATCCTCTATTCCTTAGATTGGAATCACTCTTCTTTGGTTTTGAATTGTACTGAGTAGAGGTGGAAGCTGTTTTCTTCTGCCACAAGAATTATCAAATTCCATGAGGGGCACAGCTCATACATGAGTACTAGAAATTACTAATATTAAAACCTGCGAAGGAACTGCTTCTGTTTCCATAGACTGGACTGGTGTTTCACAAATACATAATGGCATTCCACACTTGCAATCTGAAATGCCGAACGCAGGTTGATGCTCCACAGCTGGTTTAGGCTCAGAATTTACATCCCCATCAAGGTTTAGTTTGGAAACTGTGTCTGCAACTTGATCGACTACAGCTAACGATGGTGGTTGACCAACTTCTCTGGATCTGTAATATGGCGCTAGGTTCAATCTATACATTGAATCATAAAAGGACTGACCGGTGCTAAATGCTAGGTTCAATCACTGCATAAAATTGAGCGCTCAAAGGATACCTCTGAGATGAGAACAAGAATTTAGGGGGAAACGAGGGAAGACAAGGACTTTCCAAATCTGTATACAATTTTTTATATCTAAATCCAAAAGGAACGAGCTGATGACTGATCTAAGAGCTTTTATGCTTCATCCCACAAGCAACAGCCTTCATATCACACAAATATCCAACTACCTCATCATTGGTGATTTGAATTACTTTTGAGCCTTTAAAGAGCGTTCAAAGAATGTTTTAGAACGTAGGTTTCAATTTCACTCATTCATAGAGGATAAGATGATCAGGAGCGGAAAATTTCATCGTCGATGAAATTGGAAACCCACTGAAAATTTTAATGGTGCCTTCACATGAAAGCTAAAAAATAAGAAATAGAATATGGTAAAAGTGCAAACTCCATGAACAACATGCATTGATGTAGGCACCGTCTTCAACAGAAACAATGACCAGAGATTCTACGTCCTGAATATCATCCATAAACAGGTTCGAAAAGTTCAAAATTTCGGGATTCTCGTACAAACCAAAGTCCTTGGTACAAGAACGCCTGATTCCAGTTGGGATTTTTAAGCTTCTAATCTTCAGTTTTCAAGTATATTTATAGGAAAAATAATAATATAGAACTTGAATCCTCTAACAAGAAATTTCAAGTTCAAGAAGCTGCAAGAAACAGTTAATAACGCATGGAATCATTCCATTTCAGTTTGTACTAAGCGCACTTTAATTCTGAGCTTATTATTTATGCAGGATGAAATGAATTATCAAGCAGACGTTAAGAAATACATCCTTTCTTGAATAAATGCTCAAGGAAAAGAAAGTATGACAAAGCGTATGATCAAATTTATACATGACTTACTGAGAGGAGACATTGAAACAGTCACCACAAACTCTAACAGAGGATTGAATACCGAACTGCGGCAAGGCCTGAATTTCCCACAAACAAGAACGTAAATATACCAATCAGATCGCAATAAGTTCCTCATTGAAGCAAGCCATCAACTAGGAAGAGGAACGAATAATACCATTTGAAAAGAAGAATGTTCGTGGCACAACGTCCTTCCACAGCATCGGCAATGATGCTGCAAATAATGATTTGAAGAGAAAAAAACACAGAACAATCGTTTAATCTCAGCTCGAAAAAGAATCGGAATCAGTCATCTATGCAATAGCTCAATCTGAACGATGTCATCAAAGTCGATTAAATTATAGGGGAAATAGAATTTGGTACCCTTCGCCGGAAGGTGTTGAAACTGCATTTGCAGACATCGCAGCGCGCTGCTTCCTGGAAAGGAGGAGGCTCCACCGACATTTTTAGGATCTCCGCCGATCGATCCTCTCAATTGCTCGATTCTCCGATTCTTGTATTGATGCTTTCGATCAAATTTGACGGTGAGCAACCACCGTCATGTCCGCCGGAGTGTAGTGATCCTCCGACCTCAGAACTCAGTCAAATGCTCCGTTTTGCAGAGCTCAGAAAGAAACTGGTAGCGGATCGCCTCTGAATTCCTCGCAACTTATTACAATAAATAAATCAAATGTCTTATCCAAATTAACAATTATTCCAAATAAATAATAAAATCATCAATTTTCTTCTTCTTTTTTTTAGACTAAAATCATCAATTCCTTGAATTTTGATTATGAAGGTTTTTCAAAATGTGATTTTCTTCCTCTTAAAATCATTCTTTTCATTATTATAATTTTACCATTTTTGTTTAGCTAGATGTCATTAATTTAGATCCTATAGTTGATTTCCAAGAGATAGGTATGAATAATAAATATCAAATCTATCATAAATAAAAATGAAATTACGACAAATGATGTTGAGCAAATGGATTATGCGTAAAAAATAATGCTTTAGACAGCTCTAACGTCCATATCCCTTAGTCTCCACCCATTTGTAGAAGAGAGGTGGAAGGAAGAAATCATGCAACAAAGGAGAGTTCAAATGGTACATCGAACAGAAGTCGTGGCTTTCACGCTACTCAATCCCTTACTTTGTTCGAGAGGGGCTTTTTTTTTCTTTAATAAGGCTCGCTCCTTCCGCTCCCATCTTTTGGCTTCTCTCAAATCACGAATATCTGAAAGTTGGTTAAGATCCATCTCTTGTTTCAGTCAGAATGAGTCCCTGCGACATTGACGGACTTTCACCAACCATGGACTATTAAGGATTGCATCCCACACATAATCTAAGTTCGATTAGTTTCTGACGAGGGGAGAGCACTCAACCATAAAAAAAAAACAAAAAAAAAGTCGAAATAGTGTTTATAAGCTTAAAAGATTGTGAAATCTTCCATTGAAAAATAAAATTTGTGCTAAAACGGTTGAACAGACAAATTTTTACACCATTCCATTCAAAAGCAGCTTCCAAATCTGGAAAGAACAAGAACAAGAACAAGCCTGTTCATTAACCTTTGAACATTGAAAGTCTAGTATTATTACCATTGTTCATATGGTTGCATAAAGGTACTTGAAGAACAAAGTTGAAGGCACATCAAAATCAATTCCACAGATCTAAGACTCCAATCCACAGAAAAAAGGATTCTACAGCAACAACCACATCTGCCGATTACAGTTTATGACTATCCTCACCAGTTTTTCATCAAACGCCATACATTCAATGCGCGCTACGTAAAATTCCATGCATGTAACCTCCAGTCATTACAAACGACACGAGAGATACGATACCGGCTGGAAATATCTTCCCCGAATTCTTGAAACGAGATCCCATTACTACCAGTAGCGAAGCAGACAGGCCTGTAGATTAAGAATAAAAGCAAGTTGAGACGGGTTTGATGAAACGAGGAGATTAAGTTAAAACAATGACCTTATGTATAATCATTCTAAGCTACTCGTGTGGAAGAGGAAATATTGAAATGAAACTAAGCACTATTTTGCAAAGTTTCGACTGAATCGAAACAGTCCAAACTCGTATAAAATGGCTAAAAGCCGAAAAGCAAGCAAACGGGATAGCTGCAGGTAACTTAAGAATCTGAAAGCCTTCCATGAGCCAAGCTCATTACAAGATTCTCAATCTTCACCTTACATTTCATTCGCTATCCTATTCCCTAGTTTAAAACCGCTAAGCACTATCGAGTCCCACAACTAACACGGAAGGAAACTCCAGATACCCATATAGCTAATGAACCAACTATCCTAGATGCCTACACTACTCATAAATAAAGTATCGCCTTGTCCTCGAGATGATGAACGTGGTCCATCCCCATTCTTTATCAAGGCTGATTTTTGTCCTCAGTATGGAAGGTCATCTCAACACAACGTACAGTATCAATAGAGTGGAGAGGGGAACGAAACATTATTTATAAGAGTGTGGAAACTTCTCCCAAGCAGACCCGTTTAAAACTTTGAGGGGGAGCCCGGAAGGAAAAGCCCAAAGAGGACAATATTTGCTAGTGGTGGGCTTTAGCTATTACAAATGGTATCAAAGCCAAACACAGGGCGATGTGTCAGCGAGGACACTAGGCCCGAAGGGGGTGGATTGGGGGGTCCCACATTGATTGGAGAGGGGAACGAGTGCCAACGAGGATGTTGGGCCTCGAAGGGGGGTGGATTGTGAGATCCCACATCGATTGGAGAGGAGAACGAAGCATATATCTGCTAGCGGTGGGCTTGAGCTGTTACACCAAATATCAATAGACAATCAATAATATCTTGTGTTTCGCTATTGAACAAAGCTCAACTAGACCCCAACGAAGGAGAGGATGTGGACTGAGCCAAAACAGCTGCCACCAAACTATTTCTCATCAAGGACAAATGAAATAACCGAGAGAATAAATAGCAGCAATGTTTATCCTCCAACCATCTATCCTCCCAAAAAAAACGTTTCTGCCATCTCCAACTAAGTTACAAACAGCAAGAGAACAGAACGGAAGATCCTCAACAATACTTTTTCAAGGATTTCTGGATGTGCCTTTGACTTGAGCTCCACTCAAAAGGAGACCCATATTTACTCACTATAACCTTTTGCCACAAGGAATTGGATTCTAGATGAAACCACCACAACCATTTGACCAACAGAACATTATTGCAGGGTAACTTGATTCTAAATAGGGAGAGTTCAGGATCTAAGGGAAAAAAAGGATCATTGTGGTGAATTGTCCGACTATGGGACGCGATGGAGAGATATAGTCCTCTCAAAAGGCTATTGATATTGTGATTTCTCTTGATATTGCAATACATTTCCTTCTATCTTTCTGATACTTGTGTTTTCTTTCTTTTTGGTATTCCCAATGTGAGAGCTAAGCAATTGAGTTTCCCCAACAAAGAATCCCGACAGCACAACTTTTGCTATAAAACTACAGATAAGAAAGGTGAACTGAGATGAACTGAGAACACGACCAACATCGAAGGTTATACTCAAAATCTCATAATCTAGAAATAATTTGGACCACGTATCTGTAATGTAGACTCATATCCAGCTTTGATTGCATCCCAATCCCACTTGGCAACAAATTGATGCCAAAACACTATCATTTCCGCTCAAGAATTCTTTTCTAAATTCTGACTCCATTTTAAAGAATGAATGCTCCGCTACTAGTTTTCAAGAAACCAGGCCTTATATAGAATGACCAAAATAAGAAGATACAAATTGTCAATAAGATCAGAGGCGACTCAAGGAAACTGGACCACGACCTAAGGGAAGATTAACATAGAACTCTCAATATTCTCCTCATGTTTCACTTACCACGCTTTCCTTTGTATTCAACTGCCACTGCCACTAACAAACTCCACAACAAACACTCTGAAAACTCTGGCAAATCCATATAACTAATCTTTGAACGAATTAACCGGGACGCTTAATAGTGTTTCCATAACTAATTTCGTCGTTTCCTATGAAAGACTAGCAACCAATCTACTTTGGCGTAGAAAACTTAATTATGGACACACTCGAGTTCGTTCCTTTCCATTAAACCAAATTTAATGTAAAGAAGAGGGGAGAACTTGTTATTCATAGCTAGAAATTGCATATACATCCCAAAACGAAGTGTATCTGCTCATTGTTTCTAATAAGGATTCAAGAACTGGAAGTTCCCAATAGGACAGTTTATATCAGCTATGTGATAAGGAAAAACGTATGACAATCGAGGTCCATTTAATAATCATTTGATTGTTAGTTTTTTTTGTTTTTGAAACTTGTGCTTGTTTTCTTGCAACCTCTTTGCATTGGTCTTCATCTAACAATTGAGTTTCTAGCCAGGTTTAAAAAATAAACACAAATTTCTAAAAGGTACTTATTTTTTAGTTTCTAAAACTTGTCATGGATCTTGAAAACATTGCTAACAAAACAATAGGACTCATAAGTGAAAACAGTATTTATAAACTTAATTTTCAAAAGCTAAACAAGTAATCAAACGGGAGCTAGTTAAGAGATATAACCAATCCTTACCAAGACCCAGAGACGATGCAAGAACAGGGTTGCTGGGGAGCAGTTTATAAACGACAAGTAACAGTGAGGCTGAGACTCCCCCTGCCATGAGCGACTTTTGGCTGCCACTTTTCAAATATCCCATTAAGCCGCCAACTGCGAAGTGAAAAGGAGAAGGACTGAATTAATATTGCAACCAAGAACAATTATAATACATTCCGTATGAACATAATTGACACCTTCGCTTCAAATTTACAACAACAAAAAAAAAAAAAAAAAAAAAGGAAATAAGTAATGGAAAATAGAACCTCCTACTAGTGCTGCATATCCAAGAGTTAATTTCTGCGACATTGACAAAGCTTTCTTCCGGCTGCTGTCATTAGATTCCTCTCCCTCCCCGCTATTGCCATCATTATCGCCTCTACCACCTTTACCTCCGCCGCTACCACCTCCTCCATCGCCGTGAATCCCTTTATCAGAAGAATCACCGCCAGTGGCGTCTGGATAAATCTCGATGTCATTTTCAGAGTCGGTCGCACGGATAGCAGATACTACTTTCTTACAATCAAAGGAAATCCCTACGGAAAACATGAAATTCAGAATGTGTTTCAATCATCGCATTAATTAAGTAATTAACTAACATTAAATCTAGATGACGATCCGAAACGGATAAACAGCGCAAATCTACAAAGAGTATCAAATGATGCCGTAAAAACACGATTGCTTACCTCTACCGATTGTAGATTGAAATTGCAGGCGTCTAATTGAAAAATTATTGCTCCTCAGAGCTCCACCGACTCGCGGCCGGAAAACTAATGACGCCTGAGACACTCCGGCTAAAACCTCCGCCATTTTCCTTCTTCCGAAAGAATCCCGTAAACCTCCAAGTGGGTTTTGATTTTCGAGCGAAGACTGTGGAAGTCAAATATATATATATATATATATATATATATACACATACATACATACATACATACATACATACATACATATATATATATATAATTTTGTCTGAATCATTTCGAGCAGTTGTAGATTATTGAATTCTCCCAATTCCACCTATTATTAAATTAGAAAAAATATTAATAATTTTTTTTCTAAATAAAATATAATTATAAAAATATATTTATTTATTTATTTCAACCTTTCTTTTGAATTTTATATTAATTTTTATATTTTAATAATTTTTATTTAATGAATGGTGTAAATTGAAACGATCATTAATTTAGAATTTTAAGTCATCGAATTTAAATTAATTTTTTACTATAAAATAAATAAATAAATATTAGCGCCAATTTTCCTTGGTTTCAATCTCATAATTTATTAACACTAAATATTAAAAGTAATGGGAAAAAACGCAATAAATGAATTTTAAAATAATAATTTATAATATCCTAGTAATTTTGTATTTAACTTTTAAGAAATATTTAATATATTTCTGAATTTTATTTTATTTTTTATTTTTTTATTTTGTGTAATAAATTTATGAAATATTAAAAAAAATTAGTTCACTTATTCAATGTAATATTAAAATTTGTATATAACCCGATCTAATATTTCAATTTTGTGCTTAATAAGCAGTTAATTAATAAATTTATGAACATACAGCATTCTCAGTAGATTTATTTTATTTTTCTTCATCGTTCTTAGTAGATTCATATTTTAATCGTCAAACAAATTTAGACGAGGATAGTATCGTTTTTTGTTTAATTCATTAACATTTGGGAGTGAGAATTTGAAAACGCTCGTCAACATGCAATCAATAACTTTTGAAGCTCACTCCATCAATCAAAAAACACTTGAAAATCCTTAAAAAGAAGTATATAAAAAAAACACCCTACTTACAAATATCCCGAGATAGGTATATCAATTTAAAACTAGCTTAACTAGTCAAGACGTATATCATTAAGCAAAAAGTTAGAGGTTCAAATCATGATATTGAATAACTTTCTCCCAGAGTTATACTAACAACCATAGTACTCGATCAAGCCCACCATATTGTTTTTTTTTTTTTGACTTTCCTTTCCGGCTTTCCCTCAAGGTTTTTAAAACGTGTCTGCTCCAAAAGTTATACTAACAACTAGTGTAACAGCCCAAGCCCACCGCTAGCAGATATTGTTTTTTTTTTTTTTGCTTTTCCTTTCAGACTTTCCCTCAAGGTTTTTAAAACGTGTCTGCTAGGGAGAGCTTTCCACACCCTTGTAAAGAATACTCCGTTTTCCTATCCAACTGATGTGGGATCCTACAATCCACCCTTCTTCGGGCCCAGCGTCCTCACTGGCACTCGTTTGGTGTCTGCGACAATATCTACTAACAGTGTGGCCCGTGAGCAAACAATCTAATAGAGGAGAGAATGGTAATTGCAACTGAAATGAACAAAACACACCTGAACTCACCATTATTATAGAGTGACAATTACAAACATATCTCTTTCCCCTCTCTACCTTATGTTATTCATGGAAGAAGAAGAAGAAGAAGAAGAAGAAGAATTAAGCTTCTCAAGCATTTTCCATAGCCTCTGCTAATCTAGCAGGATGGATTATTCAGACTTGAACCAGAAAATCAAGACAAGAACATACCAAACCACACCGACCATAATTTGAACTCTACTCGAACACATGCGTGCGTGTAGATCTACACAAACACTAAAACGAATAGTTCACCACGAGCCCCGGGGGGCCGTGTATATACTTTTACCTGTGAGGCGGATCCACGGTCCTAACGTTCACGCCTGTCATTCCTTCAATCCTATCCTTGGTGATCTCCACAAAATGTCCCACTATTTCATAGAACTGCTTAAGACCTGACAATGGGAGAATGATTGAAGAACGATCCGCCCCTGCAACCTGTAACCGATGTTGGTTCGATGAATTACATACCAAGAAAACGAAGAAGTGAACCATGGGGTTCAAAACAGACAGAAACAGATCAACTAGACATCAAATTCAGGCTGTTGAGCTCAGTTTTGTAGATCATTACCTCAGATATCCTCAAGAAATGACCCCGGTTGTTACTTCCGAGATCGAAAAAGAATCTTTTCTGATCAGCTCGGATAACTTTTGAAACACCCAGATTGCCCATGTCATCTTGAGCTGACAAGTCTACTTGTCTATCTACATTCAAGTCAGAGGTTGGAGCAGGTTGACTACTATGACCTGATATGAAGCCTGCACCGACATCGTCTGAAAGTCCGACAAGATGTTCTGAATGTTCAGAATTTTCCTGGTTTAGGCAAAAGAAAACAGCGCGAAATTACGTTAACCGAGAAACAAAGGAAGTAAGCCCATGAATGGCGCGATGAGAAGCTAGCCATGAGCAGCAGAAACCTGATTGGGCAGCATGAAAAGCCTAGATGCTTCATTGATTTCTGCCAAAATGTTCCTAAATGCAGACCATCCCTCGTCCCGGTTGCTTCCAGCAGGAACGATAATGGTGCTGCGGTTTCGACTAACAGAAGCTTCAGATACCTGCCCAGTTGACACAATTTGAAATTCCAATAGCCACCTCTATTTACAACCCCACAAACCAGATTTGAAAAATCTCTTTTTTAGGCACCAAAAGAAGAAGGGAAAGGAGTTCAGCCAAAACACCAATATCTGTTAAACAAGGATAACAATAAGAGTAACTGGAGAAGTTCCCCAATTCTTAAAATCCTCATCTTAAGCTTTACAATCTAAATCCTAATTTTGATAACAAGGGCCAAATAAAATGTCAGCCACGTCATTAGTTTCGGTGCCTGATCACATTACTGTGGTCAAGTAATCCATTCCGAGAACAATAATCAAAAACAAAAATTAAGGAGTTATGTGCAAGAGGGAACTTAAAGTGTACAGGAAATGCTTGCAGCTCTATACAAAAAATAATGGAAAATAGATTTATCAGCAGATTCAGGATGAAAAGCTAGTTACCAAGTAATCAGGGTGTACACACTAGTTACAAACCATGCTTCAAATATAAATTAAATCGAGTCACGCACGACTGTATGAATCAGTTATAATGTATTAGTGGCACAAAGTTTGTACCGACCCAAGTCCACCGCTAGTAGATATTGTCCTCTTTGGGCTTTGGGCTTTCCCTTTCGGGCTTCCCTTCAACGTTTTTAAAACACGTCTGTTAGAGAGAGGTTTTCACACCCTTATAAAGAATGTTTCGTTCTCCTCCCCAACCGAGATGGGATCTCACGGAGTTGGCTCTAGTGGAAGCATATGAAGCATGGATGACACACTTCTTGGGTAATATGTGCACATTTACATGTTATAACCTTTTATACATCCAACATCAAGATGGGAATCACACATGTATAAGAAGTAATAAAATTAGACAAGGCTGTGATTGAAGTGAAGTAAAACTAATGAATGGAGAACCTTTTTTAAATTCGTCGCAGACGATAAAATCTGGAGATTTCAGTAAATAATGTTCGAAAAGGAACTTTCTAGTTTGTGCGAACTCATTATACAAGCATATAATTGCATGTAAGTACTCGAGTTTCACGTTTAACATGAACCTCGATTATGTACTCATGTTGCTGAGAAAGTGTCTTCGTTATCAATTTCCATAAAACTTTTTTTAAAAAAAATAAAACAAAATGCACAACTGCATTAATATCATTATATGTTACATAAAATTATATATACTAAGAAAACATTTTCTATATTCCATGTCCTTAACATGGCCATGCCAATGATTTGAACAGTCAGGCGCCAACATGCTCATGCCTTTTTGTTTCCTAGACTTTCATAAGCCTATACATTTTGCTAATAACCTTTGGCTTCTCATAACTACGCCAATGACCGAAACAGATGAATAAGTAATCGAAACAGATAAACGAAAAGAATTTTTGAAAAAAGGAAGAAGAACCAAAGAAAGAAAAAGAAAAAGTGAAATCAAACTGTTCAGGAATCTCTATTAATCATTGTACAGTTCATATTTGGAAAAACGCATTTGGAAATTTTGTCAAATGGAATATGATGTTACTGTGTCATCACTAAGGTCAAGCCCAATAATCGTATGAGCCAACTGTCTATGCATTTTAGGAAAATGGCTTAAGTATTTTAGGAATAAAGATACCTAATTATTTCAGGAAAATTATTTAGGTATTTTAGGAATAAATTGTATAGTCTCGGCTATAAATACCCTTCCACCCTACCACTATTTTTATCCCAAAAAAAAATACAAAGCACAGACAAAAGAAATACAAAACATAGAGTACAGTAGTTGCTACAGTGTCATCTAATCTCTTCTTGATTGGTGTTAATAAAAAGTGCGAGTGTTTCCTACCAAGAGTTATGTTCAATGTGACCGCTTAATGAACACATAGTTCAATTAATTTCATTCTTTTCCTTCTCTCGTCAGTGTTCATTTCTCGGGCGCTAAAAACCGTAAATACAAAAGCTGTAAGCTGAAGAACAGGGCAGAAGTAGAACTTCAACCAAACAAAAACATCAGGACAATATAATCAGGAGAAAAGATATGCAGCAATGTCAGATTTTTCTGAAGAACAGTTGCAAATTTTAAGGGAAATTCCAGACCAACAAGACTAATCCCATTCTCCAATCTTTGCAGATTCATCCAACAATGATTTGACAGAATCAAACAGCAAGAAAAGCAATTTACCTTCAAGAAACGACCCCTCCGATTCTCGCCGATGTCGAAATAAAACACCTGAAAGGCAGGATGAGTACACAAAAAAGGTAAAAATCGACCACTAGAACAGAGAGATGAATCAAAAAACAGAAGAAATGAAGAAGAGAAACAAAGATTGCCTTTGTGTCGAGCTGCAATTCCTTGCTAAAAACCTCCGGATCATCGGAATTGATATAGTAATTGAAGAGATCTAAGAACCATGGAATCCCAGAGAAGGGAACAATGATCGTTGACCTTGTAGCCGATGTTTTCTCTGATATCTTCAAATATCGGCCTCTGGGATTCTCCTTCAGATCGAAGTAGAAAAGCTTGTGTTCCACCTGCAGCGTTTTGCACATCAGCTCCACGTCGTTCCCTCCGCCGCCGCCACCGCCGCCCGATACTCCTCCCGCCGCCACGCCGCCGGCTGTCGTTCCCCCAATTCCCGCTCCCCCTCCGCCGGAATTCCCCTCCATCTCCCACCCCCCAGCTCCGACTCAATTTCTACTAATAATTCCCCGCGACTGCGTGTAAAAACACAACAAATGTAGATATACAAACTCATCCAAAATCGTAAATATTTGCAGGTAATTATCAAAAATTTATACCACAATTTCGATTCAATACACAGAGATTCAAACGAACGAGCCCCGATTCCAACAGAAATCGATGCAAAAACCCCCCCAAATGGCTTCAATACAAACAAGATACCATAAAATACCTCAGAAACCTAGAAATGATAAATCTATGAAGTGAGCCCCATTAGATAAAGATAGAGAGAGAATGAAGATTTCGGCAAAAGGGTTCTGCAAAATTAGGGTTAGGTAAAAAAATTTAAAAAAAAAACGTTACATCAAAAATTTGTGATGGGATTTTTGGGCTTTTAAGTGATGAAACTAAACGAAGATGAACAACAACAACAACAACAACAAATTTCGAAGATGATTTTTCACAGAGCCGTATACCTGTGATTCCACTGTTCAGTGATATTGACAATCTTCGAAGTCAACTTCGGTCAAAGACTGAGCTCTTCTCTTCTGATTACAGTGGCCAATGGCAGCATCCTATGAATGGATTGATACTCAAATCTCTCCACCCGCCTGAAAGAAGAAGAAGAACCACAATAATTTTTATTTATTTATTTATGATTTATATTTTTACCTTTCTTTCATGGAATTTGAGCGTCAAGAACACCGTGGAAGTTCGTTAATATAGTTATAATTTAAGATTTATTTTGTTATAATTAAGCTTTTATTCTAACATTTTAATCAAATGGTTAATAAAATATATAAATTTATTTTGTTACACTTAGAATTTAACATTTAGATATCGTTGCTTTGTTCGGTGTAATAATCATTGTAAACTCTTTTATTATTCAAAAGAACGTATCTTAATGTATGTATAGGTTAAAATTGTCTAAATATTTCATATGCGTGATGATCGTCCTAGCTGCTCGAAGGTATATTTAATTTCATATCGACTTCTCGAGGAAAGGAATATTCTCCTACTTTTAGCTCACGTTAATTTGTCAGATTAATTGGTTGGACGTGTCGAGTTTAAATGTCACGTTTCCATAATAAGAGCTCGACCAGGTGTTTCTTCGTACGCTCGAGGAGCGTCTAACCTGCTTGGTGACACATTTAATTTCCTCTCGACTTCCTAAGGAAAGATGAATTCTCTTACTTTTAGCTCGCATTAATGTCGGGTTAATTGTTGAAGTGTGGCGGGTTATATTTGTCAAAGATTTTGGATAAGGTCAGAAGTGACCTCGACGTTGCTCGTTCACCTTGACAAGTCGTGGCCTAACGAGGCCTCACACTTGCAAGTCGTATTGCCCGCAACAAGACAAATACCCAAAATATGAAAAGACGTAAGTGTTAGACGACTAAGTTTAGGGCATGACTCTGATACTATGTTAGACTAACACGACCCTTCATTATAATATTGTCCCGTTTGAGTGTAAGCTCTCCCGGTCAAAAAGCATGCTTTTTAACACTCTAATGGCGTCGATTCTCCAATGAAGGCTTTGAAATGCGTTGGTCCCTCTCCCGCCTCTGCAAATCGTCTTCTTCCTTCGTCGAATCCACCATTTTCACAGCCCCTTTCGCGTTAACTTCCCTTCTCAGCAACTGCCGCGACTCTCGCCACATTTATCAAATCCATGGCTTCATGTTGCACAGAGCTCTCGATCAGGACAATCTCCTCCTCAGCCGATTCATCGATGCTTGTTCATCTCTTGGTCTCTATTTATATGCTTTTTCCGTCTTCTCAAACAAAACCCACCCCGATCTTCGTCTCTACAACACCGCCGTTAAAGCGCTATCGCAGACCTCCTCACCCATTAACGCCATTTCGCTTTACTCCAGGATTTTGATTGAGGGGTTGCGGCCTGATTCGTACACTATTCCCTTTGTTTTGAAGGCCGTCGTTCAGTTGTCCGCCGTTGAAGTGGGGCGGCAGATTCATACCCAGACGGTTTCTTCGGGTTTGGATACGGATGTGAATGTTGCTACTTCGTTGATTCAAATGTATTCCTTTTGTGGGTGTGTTTCTGACGCTCGTAAGCTGTTTGATTTAGTTGATTTTAAGGATGTAGCTTTGTGGAACGCCATGGTTGCTGGTTATGTTAAAGTTGCAGAGCTTAACAGTGCGCGTAAGGTGTTCGACAAAATGCCTCAAAGAAATGTGATATCATGGACTGCCTTGATTGCTGGGTATGCCCAAACCAATAGGCCTGATGCAGCGATTGAGCTCTTCAGGAAGATGCAGCTTGAGAAAGTGGAGCCTGATGAAATTGCAATGTTGGCTGTGCTCTCCGCTTGTGCTGATCTGGGTGCTCTTGAACTTGGGGAGTGGATCCATAACTACATTGAAAAGCATAGTTTGTGCAGGATTGTTCCATTGTACAACGCCCTTATAGACATGTATGCAAAATCAGGCAACATAGGAAGAGCACTGGAAGTTTTTGAGAACATGAAGCATAAGAGTGTCATAACCTGGTCCACCATGATTGCTGCCATGGCTCTTCACGGCCTCGGAGGACAAGCTATCGACATGTTCCTTCGAATGGAGAAGGCAAGAGTCAGGCCAAATGAAGTAACATTCATAGCAATCCTATCTGCTTGCAGCCATGTTGGAATGGTGGATGTGGGTCGTTATTATTTCAACAGAATGCAGTCAGTATACAAAATTCAGCCAAGAATTGAGCACTATGGCTGCATGATCGATCTGCTGGCTCGTGCTGGCTATCTTCAAGAGGCACAGGAGCTGTTTCAGGACATGCCATATGAAGCAAATGCAGCGATATGGGGGTCGCTTCTTGCTGCTTCCAATACACATAGGGATGCCGAACTCGCAGAGCAGGCTTTGAGGCATCTAGCTAAGCTAGAGCCTGAAAACAGTGGGAATTATACGCTTTTATCCAACACATATGCTGCTCTTGGCAGGTGGAATGAATCTGGGATGGTGAGGAAGGTGATGAGAAATGCAGGGGTAAAGAAGGCTCCTGGTGGAAGCTTTATTGAAATTAATAACAGAGTGCACGAGTTCCTGGCTGGAGATCGGTCAGAGTCTCAGTTACATGGGATTTATCCAGTTTTGTGCAACATAATTGTGCAGCTCAAAATGGCCGGGTCATACCCAGAGGAATGGAGTAAGTTTCTTAACTACGATGAGTGATATGAATAGGCTTCGACAAGAGTTATCTATTTGATTGTTGAAGTTCGTATTAAACTCGAGCGTTAAGGTATTAAAAAACTACATTTTTAGGTGAAGACGAGAGTTTTGATTCTGTATCTATTTGATCGTTGAAGTTGGAATTAAACTTGAGTGTTGAGATATTGGAAAACTATATTTTTAGGCGAAGACGAGAGTTTTGATTCTGTATCTATTTGATCGTTGGAGTTGGTATTAAACTTGAGTGTTGAGATATTGAAAAACTACATTTTTAGGCGAAGACGAGAGTTTTGAGTTTGTATCTATTTGATCGTTGAAGTTTGTATTAAACTTGAGTGTCAGAGATCTTGAAAAACTACATTTTTAGGTGAATACAAGAGTTTTGATTCTGTATCTATTTGATCGTTGAAGTTTGTATTAAACTTGAGTGTTAAGATATTGAAAAACTACATTCTTAGGTGAAGACGAGTTTTGATCGTGTATCTTTGTGATCGTTGAAGTTTGTATTAAACTTGAGTGTCGAGATATTGGAAAACTACATTTTTAGGCGAAAGACGAGAATTTTCACTTTGTATCTATTTGATTGTTGAAGTTCATATTAAACTCGAGTGTTGAGATATTGGGAAACTACATTTTTAGGCACGAGGGTTTTCACTTTATATTTATTTGATCTTTGTATTAAACTTGGAGTGATCGATGAAGTTTGTATTAAACTACATTTTTATGCAAATGTATTATTGAATGAGAGGAAAAATAGAAAAATGTTAAGTCATATATTGAAGTAAGATACGAATACATGGAAAAGTGGAGAACGGCAAAATGAAGGAAGATCCATGGATCGACCCCATCGTCTCCACCTCGTAGGAACTACAAGATTATCCAAAGGACGCCTTCAATAACCAGGGGTCGTGGATCACCATAGAACCTCGTTCAATAAGTAGAACGCATTAGCTGTTATGATTGGACAGTAAGAGTTAGATGAGTGCAATCACTCGTTATTAAAACCAACATTCTTAAGATTAAAGAGGTGGGCAAAAAGGGTCGGTGTTAAATAAAAATAAAATTAAACATTTTAAATAAAATAAAATATAAATTAATGATAAAAATATAAATTTCTCAACTTATAATTATATTTTTATTTTTATTTTTTATTTTTCGAAAAACATTTGTTATTTCTTAATGGGCCTGCTCCGTCTCTTTCTTCCTCTTTTTAGGGTTAGGGTTTCATCTCATCGCTCTATAAATAGCTGCACCTATTGTTCTTCAGAGCAAACTTCCGCAGACTCTACCGAGCTCCTCTCGTTCATCGTCTCCATTTTTCAATCTCTGTTAGAATAGATCTCTGAATCTTCTTTGAAATGTGTTCATAAGTTTGATTTCTTGTTAGTTGAATTAGCAACGGAGAAAGAAGAAGCCTGATATTGCAAATTCTCTGATCTGCCTTATCTTCATATGGAGAAATCGTAATCAGTCAGAGAATCTATCGTTAGGCAATACGGAAGGTCGGTATGCATAGATAATTATGCGTATTTCTCCCTTTAGCTCCGAGTTTCCTCGTTCCTGTTCTTGGAACGATAGGATTTTTCGGTGACAAGGTAGATACATTCTAGTAATCCTTCTGATTTCTTCGTTTGAATTCTGATTTTGCTCATTTTCTGAGGATTTTTAAAACTGATTTCGTTGATGAGTTTGGTGTTTTCAACTATTGCATTTGGAAAAATCGTAATCAGTCAAAATCTATCGTTAGGCAATACGGAAGGTCGGTATGCATAGATAATTATGCGTATTTCTCCCTTTATCTCCGAGTTTCCTCGTTCCTGTTATTGGAACGATAGGATTTTTCGGTGACAAGGTAGATACATTCTAGTAATCCTTCTGATTTCTTCGTACGAATTCTGATTTTGCTCATTTTCTGAGGATTTTTAAAACTGATCTCGTTGATGAGGTAGATGTTTTCGACTATTGCTTCTGAAATCTGCGTTCAAATCTCGATGTTTCTTTCTTCCTATTGACGTTAATTTTAAACCGGAGGTTTTTGATGTGAAGGGATGAAAAAAATCATTCGGATTCCCAATGATAATACATGATATTACAACCAGCTACTTCTGATCACATCAAAACTGCCTACTTCCTTTTTCTCCTGATTATCATTTAAACGTACGAATCACCAACTTTTTTTAAATTTCTTTTTCTGCTTTGTATGTTTTTTCAATTAACGGGGCCGGTGATGTGATTATAATATTTGCTACTCTTGATGGGATATTATCCCATTTGATGATACTAACCACCAAGATCTCTGAGGCCATTTTTGCAGACTCAAGCTATCACCAACTACAAACTTTTTAAAAAAATTTTAGAACTGATCTTAATTTTGTTTTTTTTTTTTTAATCTTATGTTTCTTCAATTCTTTTAGTTTTCTCCTTTTTCCGTCCAAAATTAGATGTAAAAAACAAATCATCTACAAAAAACAAATAATTCATTAGTTTAAAAACATAAACACGATAATTAATAATCAAATGAACATATGGATTTGCCTTTACCCCATTTCACTTCTACCAAAATACCACTTTTTAACTAATAAAAATCAAACATGATTAAAAATTCATAATTTTTATCAGAAATTGTGGATAAATATAAACAAACTGAAAATAAAGTTTTGAACAAACTAAATATGAACAAACTGAATAAAAAGTTTTGAGGCTGCAGAGAAGAGAAACAACAAAATCTTGAGAAATTGATCGAATTTTTATTTTTGAAGTAAAACTCAACATGTACGAACTGTAGAAGAGGACCCTTTCTAAATTAATACACTAAAAGATTTAACCCATGTCAACAAAAGGATGGTGTTTATTTGATGATTTAAATTAAGTTACGTGCCATGGATGGGGTATATAGCAGATATCAATCGTGTACAACATTCAGCCAGTAACCATTTTATAAACTAAACGTTGATTCATTCCGTTTGTTCTTGAAAAAACAAACAAAATCTCTCTACTGTTCAGGTTATGAATATAACTAACTCGAACAATAAACTAAATTTATCAGTGCCATGGATTTGACTATGGCATTCATCTAATTCTTTAAATTTGTAATTGGAAGTTCTAAAGGAGAAATGGTATGAGAAGTGCATTCAAGTTGGTGGGATTGGCTTCCTCCTTGTACAAGAACGGGGCTTAGTTAAGTAGAACCGTCGCTTGCTCGACTCATCCTTTCTTTCAACCTTATTAGCAACCTTATTAGCGTGAGTAGGTAGGCAGTTTCTAATCCGTAGTCTCTGTAATTTTTTTAACAAAAAATTTGGCTAAAACTTTCATTTTTCAATTTTGTATTGAATAGTGTTTGTTTGATTCCCACGATCTTCTACGTCTTAGGTCTTTCTGTTCCTTCATTTGGCTTACGTTTTTCATGTAACCTTCAGACCGAATGACTATAAAATTACGTCGATACTTCCATTTACGATAACGTAGGAGACATCTCTATTTTTCTCTTCGAAAATCCTTAGAATTACCACTGTTTGGCTTTCAACATGCCTCTGACCATCAAATGAAATGTGAATAACCCGTTGTCCTCTCTTTGAAACGCTTCTAGTTCTATCTCTAAAGTCAATAATTTTATATGAAGAACTATTGAACTATCACTTGCCATATATATATATTTTTTTTTTTTGTGGATCCATTTGACACCATTAAAATTTTAGGTGTAATTCATCATATTCAATACCAAATCTATGAAAATTCACAACCAAAATTTAGCTACTAAACCTAACCCTCTTTTTTAAGTATTTGTTTGCTGTATGAAAGGCGATAGAGTGAAAAATCTAGAAGAATTTAGTGAAAAAACGATTTTTTGAATTAAGAAAAATGCCTTTTGAAGTACTTACAAAATACTAAGTACTCTTTATTGTTACTAAAAGACAAAGATGGGTAACATATGGTCAAAATTTTATAAAGAAAAGCTAATAATAGGTAAAAATGAATGATTAACCATAGCAAAGGGTGTGTTTGGTTACATGACCAAATCATATTCAGTACAAGTTCATACTCAGATAAAATGAAAAATGTCAATGTTAAATTTTTCCGAGTGAAAAATTCCAACAAGATTTCATCACTCTATTTTCACTAATAAAACTTAGTCCAGATGGAAGTAACGCCCCCAATTTTGGAAATTATTCAATATCAAAATTGTCGTAGACATTAGACAACTAAACATAATTCATACCTCAATCTCCAGTCAATCACAGAGGAATACCCAATTCAGAGACCTTCATCGCCCTGTTTTCGAGCGAACTCCTATGGCGCTTCAAAAAAGTTGCCATCGAAGCCACCTACAAGTACAGATAGACTCCAAAATTTCGTGATTGTGCATATTATAAGTACCTACCTAAGCTTGTGTCAAATATGTTCCTAAATTTTTATTTTGTGTCAAATAAGTTCATTAAGGAATGTATTGGTTATCAAATTTACAAAATTTAGACAAGTTCAAAAAATTCAAATCTATAGAACTCATCAGATAATGTTAAATTGGTTAGCAACCTAATGGCACGTCCCAACTAAACTTGTAATTTAACTTAAAACGAAACATAAAATTCAATTATCAATTGAAGGGGAATGAATAGTATGGCAGGCTGACCTCTGCTCGAAGTTTTAATGCGTCCCTCCCAGAAATTTCCCGCAGCCCATCCATCAAATCTGCAGAAATCAAAAAAATATAAAGACTTCAGAAATTATATGCAATCATGATGTTTAACGTGTACTCTTATTCTCAAGTCTCAACCATTACAGATGCCATACGGAAACAGAATGGAAATATAAATATTTATTTTCGTCCACATGATACTATTAGTTGTGAATGTCATCATACAATGTTAGAAATAATTTACAATTAAATACTATTTGATAATATTTATATTATTCTTTTCCACTTGACAGAACTAACTAAACAGAGTAATCAGGAACAAAATAACTGGAACTAGTCATGCAGCTACCAAGCAGATGCCCCAACAGTACAAGTTATAGTATTAAGAACAAAATATTGCTGTTGAAGATTGATGAATTAAGTAGAGTACAGATTTTGGTATCATACAACAGTACATCATTGCTCTCAGTCCCATTGAAAGGTTTTGGTTAAGAACCCTCCTTTTGAATTGAAGATCAATTTAAGGTGGTCAAAAACTGAAAAAAGAAACTATGTTTATCAATACGAAGCTCTCCAAATAACAAAAAAAGCTTGAATAACTCCTCTTTCTCGTAGGTTGCAAGCTTGAATTTCAAAGGTTTCCTTCAATCTTTTTCTCGAGAAAACATCCCTAAACACACTTATTTATCACAAGGATCTACAAGTCTTCCATTAGACTCTTCTTTAAAAGAAGTTAATAGCCCAAAAACTTATTCCATCAAGCTTTAGAATCAAGTATGATGAAAGGGTGCTGCAACCAGTAATTTTGAAATTTAAAAGTCATTGTTCTCGAGAAGTATAAACAATTGAAAGCAAAATGGGATATGAATCTGATGTAGAACTGGGCTTTCTCATAGTTTTAGGGAATATCTCTCATGGGTATGCTGTTGATATCTTCTTTCTCCTCGTCGTAGAAGGTTAAAATTTTAAAGAAGATTGAGATCTTTGTTTGACAGTTTCTACTTGGAACTCTAGATCACATCTTGAGGTTTTCAACCTTTGTGGTCAGGCCACATTTTTGCATTCTTTGTGAGAGTGTGACTAAAGATCTAGATCATATTCTTTGTTGTTGTGACTTTGTGTTTAATGGCCAAGCTCACATATGGATAAAAGGGATTTCTGAGATCTCACTGGTGAGGGATTTGAAAACCTCAGAGAGGCATAGCCTTTCCCTAATTTTGGATAACTGGAGACAAAGCTCACAGATAGGGAAAAGGAAGTTCCTTGCAGTACTGCCAGATCTTGAGTGTCACAAGGGTACTTGGCCAAGCTCTTGCCTTGGGCTACCTCTTGATGGCAAGCCAAGAAGGCTTCCTTTGTTGGCACCTATTATTGAGCGCATTACAAACACACTCCAGAAATGGAAATCGAAATATGCTTTCCTCCCCAAGGGAAACACCTTTGAAGGTCATTCACGAGAATATAGGACCTTTGGCTGAAATCAATGCCTACTTGTTCTCCTAAAGACAAGCCAATGAACCTCCAAAAACAACAAGCCAACAAACCTCCCATTCTCCAGAACTTTTACATTCCAAACCCTACTGATGAAGGAGTGATTGATGCGGTTGCTGTCCACCCCATGAACAGTACAACTACTGCAAAAGAGACTTTTCGTGCAATAGATGAATATATAAGAAAGATGCTATTTAGTTCCAAAAATCAATACCAATGGTATATCAATAAGCTGCAGCATCATGAGATCTAGAATATTATCTCAGAAGAACTATAATTCCATTGCCCCCTCTGCTCAAATCCGTCAAGATATTTATAACGATAGGGAAGTATCTCAATATCTAATTCAATGTTATGTGACTTATGTCTACAATGTAAGATGGTCAGACTATCAAATTAACAAAAACGTAATAAGAAAGAAAATGTTCATAACCAAATAAAGTCTCTTAAGCATCACTATAACGTAGAAACTAAGACAACTATAGAGTTTCATAAATCAATAAACATACCTGCAGCTTGGGCTTCAGCCTTGTAAATTGACCTTGAAAGATGTTGAATTTGACTTCCAGCATTCCTGTATATTAAAATAGTCAGATGGAGAGAATCTAGTAGTTCTAAACTTTTCTATGTTTTGACTACTACAATGCTTATACATCAGCTCGTTGTAGCCGTATTTCATATCCTTTTCAGCTAGAGCAGCCCTCTCAAGTAGTTTTTTGCTCTCCTTCTTCATCAAGTCCACTGAAAGGTTCAACTCCTTCACGTGCTTCTCAGCCTTTGAAAAAATTGCCTGCTCAAAGGGGGAAAAAATAATAAAACAATCAGCAATAATCAACGTCAAAACTCCGGTTGTTCCAAATTCCAATTAGCATACATACAATGAGAATGGATTCATCAACAATTCAATCATAAACCAAGATGGAATAGTTAAGAAAATAAATAAGGTAAGAACCTCCTCAGTTTGAAATCGACCCAACGTATGACGAAACAGAAATCTTCTTGGCCCTACAGAAAAGAGCAATCCTTAAAAATCAAGGCTAACTTTACATACACAAAAAAGGAAGGAAAAACAAAACAAAGGAGAGGGTAGAACATAAGGATAATCAACGCAATTCCAGGCAGGCAACTAACAATAATATCTAGGAAAATTCTCCCCAAGGCAGATACTAGTAAAAAGAAAAACTTGATTACACTTTCTTTCTTTCTTTCTTTCTTTCCTTGTTTGTGGAGAATGAGATAGATGGTAAGTCTTTTTTTTCTAAGTGGGGTGCTTCCTTGTATTTTCCAAAAGACTTTATAATTCTAGATTTTCTTGATCGTATGGGAGATCTTTGGATACTTCTAAAGGGAGTTCTGCAGTTCAAACTTTTCACACCCAAAAGGGAAATTTTTGTTTTCATTTCAAAAAAACCAAATTAATTGGTTATGATGAAAAGAATAGAAGGGAGAATAAAACAGCTAGCTCTCAAACAAAACCAAGAAAATTACATGAAGGCTCTTCAATTGGCAATAATAGTGGTGGTGTATGTGTTTGATTTGATCATTCGGCATTGATAGAAGAGAGAAAAATTACAAAAAAGGAGAAAGTTTGGACAAGTAAAACACCATAGTGAACCCCGGAAAAAGTTTGGTTCAAGTCAGTGCTCTCCAAGAGGAGGCGTTTCCAAGTGGACAACCCTGGCCTTTCCAAGATCCGATTTTTCAAATATAAGGGGGAGGCAACCTTCACGCATGGATGTGTAACCATATGGAGAATCATTAAAATCCTTCCAAAATTCAGATCCAAGAATTCTTAATATTCCAATATTCCAACAGTGGGCATTTTAGTGAGAGACAGGTGTAAAGATTAGGGAAGAAGGAAATACCCCCTCATAGTAGTAGCTCATGCATCTTCCCAAAGAGAATAGATCATTCACCAATAACAAATTTGATTTTAGAGGAGGAAAAAGAGAGAGAAAAAACAGCGTTTAGGTAGCAATGAAGAACCATGGGCTTCTAAATGAACTAAAACAACAAACAGCACTACACCATCCTGAATGATCTCTGAGTCCTGTTGGTAATAGGGAAGCTCTTGACCAGGTTGTCACACATGCACAAAATTCTTGAGAACTTGATCCCAAACCATATGGGACACCACAAGCTTAGCAAGTAAGCTAAGTTCCCGTGGTTCTTTTTTATCACCATATTCCCCTGTTCAAGCCTATATTACGTAACTCTCTTCTGATTATGCAAACAAACAAGTTCAATCTGATATCATTTTGATGAGTTAATTTCAACAAACTCATCTAAACGTATTTATCCAATTGATGCTGAATAGAATAATCTACGCAGTTTGAAACATGAAAAAAATGACATGAGACTAAAGAACTTCCTTGATAGATAAATAAGAATTGATGTGGAAGAAGCTTGCACGTCTCCAAAGAATAGAAAAATCCCAAAACACAACAGGGTCAAGGCCTAATACTACCTACTAAAACTAGACAAATTAGAACCGGAGGATCAGAAGTGAGATCATTGAAATCTGACTTAAAATAAACTAATAACCAGCTTTGGTGTTGAGGGAAATATTACTCCATACCTCGCATAACGAGAAGGGCAGCTGTAAGAGCAACTCCAATAGAAGCAGCTGGGTGTTCCCTTGCTATCATAAACTCATCTACACAGTGATAACATAACATAAATAAATAGGATTGTGAAAGTAAAATAAAAACTTCTCCTTACTTTCTATGAAAAGATTTATTTTCTTATTAAAAGTAAAATAATATAAAAAAGGCCCTCCCATTAGGAGCTAATGAAAGATCAACGCAAGCTGAGTTAATTACAAAAACCAAAATAAAAACTCCTACTGTGACACTGGAAGAATAAGAATAAATTTATCTTCTCGGGATATCCATGCCTCGACATTATCTCAGAAAACTTTTGGGGGATAAAGGAAACAAAAATTTTATCAGTTTCATGAAAAGTTTACAAAATAATCCACAAACTATATTAGTCTTACAACAAGTTGCACCTATTCGTATTAATCTCAGAGATAAAATAATTACAAAAAGAATCAGATAAAGAACACAGTGAAGAAAATCAAAACCTAGCTAGGTCACAAAGTTATAAACATCACACAATTTTTTTTTTTTTTAAATTATAAAAACCAAGCTTTCATTGAGAATAAATTAAAGAATACACGGGGAATAAAGAAAACCCCAAGAAAAGCGCAACTGCCTCATGAAAGGGCTCCAGTTAAACAAAATGAGACCTAAGCGATGATCGCAAAACTCTTTACAGATGGAAACCCAAAACGAGGTATAAAAGCTAATAAAGGACCACACCTCACTCGCAAATTGCTCCACTCCTCTAAGGATCTTATTGTTATAGTACACAGTTCTAATTCACTTCCTAAATAATTTTAACAAGAAGGACGAGGGCAGTACTCCTGTCAAGCTAATATTGACTTAGCTGAAGTTCTAAAGCATGCAGATAATGGTAGAACAAGAAACATAAAAAGAGACCTTTAACTTTGCGGAAAAAAGCATCCTCGTGAGTTTTAAACTGTGATGCTGCTTGGGGTACAAAATCCTGAAAGATGATTATATTCACCTCAAAAATGTATTATACGATGAGAAGAAACCGACAAATACTAAAAAATATAAATTTAACATTTGCACAATCAGTATTGATAACGTTAATTGCAAAATACAGAACTGAGTAAAAAATTGATCATCCAAACTCTTATAAGTACCAAAACACCATGAATTAACTGTTAGATTTTTGTTACTCCTTCATTCACCGGTGCACTTCTTATCTTGATAGGACATCAACTTCATTCCTCAAATTGAATCTGTAAAAATTATTTAATTTGATGAACATCTTGGTTCTCGTTGGTCTTCAAAAATGCAATAATTCATTTGATCTCATAATTGCATCAACCAATATTTTCCACTAGGAATTTTCGACCTTCCAATTGTAAGCACCAAAATTCTTCGATCAAAGTGACGGGGAGTGTGTTGTAGGGTGAATATCACGCGCATTGCAGAGAAAGCAGCAAACTAATGCAACTATAATCAGATTTCAGCAGAAACAAAAAGGGTAGGACTAAGATCAGGATCAGAAGCACAGAAAAGCGAGGAATGTTTTTTTCCCTACTAAATTTTGATTTAACAATAGCCTCAGAAATAAATAGGTATCTTCAGAGTCCATATTTCAAAACAGCACTTCAATGTTTTTCATTGTCCCCTTATCACTTACCATAAATTCGGTGAGAAAGTAAGCGGGACTGTTGAAGTTTAGGGGAAAAAACGTCTAAGCTAATTTATAATCTCAAAGCCTTTCAGCTCTCATTACACAACCAATCAATTAGTACAATAATTTGCTTCTCCATTCCATCTTAATTTTGTTTCAACGATTTATCCAATTCCATGTAGTTATCGATCAGTCTCTCTAATAGATTAATCAAACGTCCCTTTCTCACAACTCCCACATAAAGTGTAAACTTCCACAGAATTATGATCAAACGAGATATTCTCCTGAAACTTCCATTAATGCCAGCTGAAATAAAGTCTTCTTACGAAAGATAACGGGTTTTCAGTAGGACGAACATTTCACAACAGAATTGATTTCTATCCATCTCAAGCCAGGCAGAACATAAACTCTAAACTCTACAGATATCTAATGAAAGTAAATAACAGAAATAAATGTCAGTATACGAAATGACAACGGATTATAAAAGTTGACTAAGGACGCAACCTGAAACGAACGGATATGTGACGAAGAGGCCTCTTGGAGAGAACGAGCAGAGCGAATAGCAGAATCCTTCGATTGAACAACCGAACGCTGCAGGTCCTCTGCAATCGCCGATATGGAAGATACTGCGCTTACATTCTCGAGCGATGGCTCCGGTTGCTTCTCGTCTCCGGCGCCCATTTTTCTCCGATCTCGACGAACGGTGTTTCGCCTTCAACTCTCTCCTCCACCAGCACCGCCGTGGAAACTCCGACCAGTTTATGAATTGCGATTGAAAGGGTTCTCAGTTCGTTGCTTGGCCTATTTTTCTCCCCCAAGTAAATCTGATCAAATACATTATTCTATAAAAATTAAATCTAGCTTAAATTANAAAAAAAAAAAAAAAAAAAAAAAAAAAATCAATAATTTTTTTAATTTTTTTTTAAATAAATAAATGATATTTTTTCATTAATTTTAAATGAAACCCAATTATATTTTGTTTTAAAAATACTTTTAAATTTTTAAAACGATCTAAAAAATATTATCCCGCCTTTAAAAAATTCATTAATATTTATAATTTTTTTTATGGTAAATTTTTTTAAGTAAAAAAAAGATGTTTTATATAGTTTAGACTTAGTTTATCTAAATTTCTACTTTGAGTCGAGATAGATTCAAATATCTTTTGGCATCTCTTCGTTGGACCTACTCATAATGCCAACTAGCTCGAGTCCTTCGTACATTCCGTGCTCGAAGATAAAGATTCACCTCGGTTCGGTTAGCTGACCACACTAAACGTGTGTGAATTACCGATTACTTTTATGCTATATATATATATATATATATATATATATATATATATATATATTATTTATTATTATTATTATTATTATTATTTGTGTTTTGCATTTTGAAAAAAAGAAAAAAAGAAAGAGAATATTATATATAAATATATAACTGGATCCAATTATAAATTATATGTTAAATAAAAAATATGGAGGGACACGTGGGGAAGTGCTATTGGGCATTGACGCGCCAAACAAAACCGTCCGGTGAGAGCAGCAATCGAACCATCGAAATTCCAAAACCACCCCCAAGTCGAGGTCACAATCTCGCAAACTCCAAAGGGCAAAAGCGGAAGGAGATAAAAAAAGGCGCCTCAAGAGATAAATCCCAGAAGCGCACAAAGCTCCGATTCCCATCGCATAAACGCATTCCCTCTCCTCTCGTTCTCTTCTTTGGAAACCAAAACTCAAAAACTCTCTCCATTTATAAAGCTTTCTCCATCGTCTCTCTCACATACATACCCAGATATAAAACACCTCGCCTTTCAAACTCTTCCCGCTTCCTCAATCAATTTGCAATTTTCCCACTAAATTTCTGGTCCGATCGACTGGAAATTCTTTGCTCAATTCTAGGGTTTCCCATTTGCAAGAGGTCTGGTTTTTGTTTGTGTTCTTTTTAATTTGTTTGTTTGTTTGTTTGTTTGGTCTTGTGATCAACAGATCGGGTGTGTTGATGGGTTAGCTTTTGGGTTTTGATTTAGCTTTTTGTTGGGTTTGTGTCTTGCCTTCCTCAGCTGGCACCTAGGGCATGTTTTTCTTAGATTTGCTTGCGAGAGGAGGGTTTGTGTATACCCCTTAATGATTGATCAGAATGGAGTGGTTTTCTATGATCCCCGTATTTCGTTTGACATTTATCGTCAATTTGAGAAGTGGGTCCGTGATTTCTGTACATGATGTATGGATTACTATTTTCAGTTCATTAATGGGCATGGAGTCTTGGTTTTATTTATAATTCATGGGTATCTTCTCCTGATTTTGGGCTTGGGGCATTGAAGAAGTGTGAAGAGCGGTGGTTTCGTAATTTTTTTTTCGAATAATTATTTTGGAGCAAGAATTTAAAGAGTAGAGTTTCATTGTGCAGAGATTTCTTATAAGGAATGGCAGATCAAGGCTTGGAAGGAGCCCAACCCGTTGATCTTAAAAAGCATCCTTCTGGGATTGTACCTACTCTTCAGTGAGTTCTAACTTTTCCAACCACTTGTGCCTTCTGATTTTGTATGATAGCTCTTTTTTGTAGGCTAAATTAAAGCGCTTCATTAGTATTAAGTGTTGGGTTTTTTCCTTTACGATAACTTGGTATCATGGACGAGTTTAGTGATTCACATCCAGAAATTGGGTTACTCTGGAAAAGAGAATAGTTTACTTTTCGGCCTAAGCTACAAATGAGCCTTTAATTTTTACGTAGGTGTGATTTTTTCAACTCTCGAGCTTTGAAATAATCAATATTGAATGGGACGAAAATACACCCAATCTCCTTCTCCCCCCATGTCTCCTTCTTTCTCTTGCGTGCACACACACACACACACACACAGGGAACACAGCTGTAGATTTGGTAATAAGAGAGTTGAATCGAAGTTCTAAGGATCAGTTACATCCACCAAAAATTTATTGAGACTCGGGAACATCAAAATTTCGTCTATACATAAACAGAGAAAGTCAGTTCTGATATATATATAGACTGACAGCTAAGGATTTGTCAAGATTTATGGTCTAAAATGGTCTTTGCATGGTCTTTGTCATCTTGCATAGAATTATTCGGATAAGCTTCTCCTTTCTTGACAAAAATTCATATATAACTCTAAGATGTGATGACTGATAACCAAGTAAAAGCATTATTCTTGCTGAATAAATTATTTTGGTAAAGACTCGTGTAAGCTAGGGTGCGTTAACATTTTGGTTTGGGCAATGTGTCCCTGTTAGACATTCTGACATTTGTGCACTTGTTAATCATAGTTGAAATATGTCACGTATCAGTTTAAAGTTATAAACATGCTTGGTACAATTTGAATACTTTGAGAGTGAAATACATTGTAAATGCTTTGCATATGCATTATTAACTTTAAGTTTGTTTTCATTTTCTATATTAATATGTAAAATCATTTAGGACATTGATAAGTTGGATTGGATAATAATTTTACATAAAGTATTGTTATTGTATCATAAATATGTGTGTGTATTGTGTATGCATATTCTCACTTTTTCCTAAGATACCTTGAGATTTATTCTCAATGTACAAAACGTTTTAAAAATTGGAAATATTTTAAAGGACTATTGCTCGAGTTTCATTCCCTTCTCAGCCATCCTTTCTAGTTTCGAACTGAAACTTCTACCGAATAGAAATCAGTTTTAAAATGAAACTTAAACTGAAGTAGACAACCTCTTGAAGAAGATTTTAACAGAAACAACTCTGGGTTCTTTATTTACTGGTTCATACTGCCTTTTGTGAAGTAAGATGTAGGCATCAATGTCTATTTGTTCTGGCTTTACATGTTTAGGAACTCCAGGTATGTATATATAGTTTATGTTTCTTAATGCACGTATATTGTATTATACTGTTTCTAGGAACATTGTGTCAACAGTCAATCTGGACTGCAAGTTGGATCTGAAGGCCATTGCTCTGCAAGCTCGCAATGCTGAATACAATCCCAAGGCAAGTGATGTTTATTGTAAGCCTATGCAGACTTCGTAAAAGAAAAAAAATATACCATCGCAGATATTTCGCAATTCATCATGGACATCAAGAATCCCATTTTCAGGGTGGAGCTTTGTTGTTTCCTCTTACATTTGAATCTGAATTTTTAAGATTTTCAATTGTTGTTTCTATGAAACAGCGTTTTGCTGCTGTTATCATGAGAATAAGGGAGCCAAAAACCACAGCACTGATATTTGCATCTGGAAAGATGGTAAGTTATTGTCTATCTAATTTACAAACAGCGGGAGCTTGTCTGCCATATTCCAGTAGCTTCCAGTGATTTACTTTATTTCTATGTTTGTCATGAAGAAACGTTTGACCTTGTTTGTGTCAAACACACAAAAATGGTATCCTATTTTTTTATTTTTTATATAAAAAAGATAGGCATGTTGGGTCACATCCGAAAGACAAGTTGACCTGATAAAATGTCGACGAGAAAATAAAAAAGAAAAAAAGTTAACATGACTCATGGACAACCCATTACTTGTCTTATTAAGAATAATTGTAAAAACCCATCTGAAAGAAATCATAGGGGGGAATCCATATCATGATCAATATTTTATTACATAATATAATAATAACTTAAAACTCACATACTATTAAGGCATTATGACCTTGATCAAAAGGTCAAAAATTCAAACCTCAACCCGACTCAAAAGAAAAAAAAAAACCCAAACCAATATTTATAATTTATCCTGTCGATATTCTTTGCGTGAATCCCTATTAAACAGGCCAGTACAGTTATAAGGATGAATGTTTTTTCTTGTAAATTGGCTGTTGCACTTGAAGAGTATCTTGTTTTAGCTATTCGGATGTATGATGTGGTGTAGGTCTGTACTGGAGCTAAGAGCGAACAACAATCAAAATTAGCTGCAAGAAAGGTACTTAATTTCTTTCCAGTATTCTTAGTGTGTAGAGGTTGTGAAATCACCTCTCTACTCATTGGCTGTTGGGATATCGATGATAGAATCACACTGCTTGAGAAGGTCTACTCGATTTTTATCTTAAAATATTATCATTTTGTTCATTGATTTTTCAAAGGTCTGACTAGTTGTTTAACATCACTCGTCAGTCCCCCTCCCCTGATTCAGTGATTTAAATTGAATTTTGAAGTTTAAATCTCACAGATTTCATTTTATAAGTATTCCAGAAATAATGTTTTTAATTTAGGAAATATTTTCACTGAAAACCTCAAAATATGGGCAAAAAATTAGAGATATGAGCTGAGATATGGTTAGTTGTTAGGTTTTAGGTGTGGAGAATAGTTGATAGTTAAAAGTAATTTTTAGTTTACATCTTATTGTAACAAGAAATATGTGTGAATATTTACATATTTAGGCGTTGATATGTTATCTGAGATTAAATCATCATAGGGAACCACTAATCACGATCAGTTGATGTTCAGTTTATTGATTTTCTTATTAATCTAAAATCTTTCCATCTTATGAAACAACGTCCTTCTATTTAATATGAAGCTATTCTTCATCTGATATTGGACCTTGTTTCCTCTTTCCAGTACGCCCGTATAATCCAAAAACTTGGATTTCCTGCCAAGTTTAAGGTAACGTGCTTCTCTTCCCCTCATGTGTATGGTCCACCGGAAACTCTTTCAGATCTCTTTTTTTAACAAATAGAAAATATCTTTCAGTAAGAACGAAAGAAGACAAAAGAGAGGGAAAATAAGATATGCACAATTTAGAGAAGGAAACTAAAATTATGTATCACATTTTCATACAAATTCTTCATCTGACCAATTCTTTTGCGTGCATGGAACTGCAAATGCCGTCAGGCAGACTCTTAGATCCATGATCTCATTCGCGTTCAAATTGAACAATGAATTAGCTTTACCTCATGATACTTTTAGCTGATGGCCTTTTCTATTGCTTTTCTCATTTATTTAGTGTTTGTTCTTGCTGTAATATATGCTTATGCTTTTTTTATCTGGTGCAGGATTTTAAGATTCAGAATATTGTTGGCTCATGTGATGTTAAGTTCCCCATAAGACTCGAGGGTCTTGCATATTCACACGGTGCCTTTTCAAGTGTAAGCTTTAGATCTTTATCTTTATCAGATTCGTAAGGTCCACAGTTTGCAAGCATTTTTCTGCTAGAAATCTTTACCTCTTCTGATATATTCTTTTGGGGGCATGACCTGAATGTATGTATATTTTTGTGCTTGACTATGGTTTGTCCAATATTTTGAGTGATTCTGTGATATGGACTTTTTGTGGGGAACTAGTCCATTATGATTTTTCATGTATCAACAATGTTGAAATTGTACTATATGTTTTATCAGGTTAACCATTATATTTTGATGTTGAACTTAGATATGTCAGATGTAACTTCGTTATTAAAACTTCGCCCTCCGTTTCTTTTCAGTACGAACCAGAGTTATTTCCTGGATTGATTTATCGGATGAAACAACCAAAGATTGTGCTTCTCATTTTCGTTTCTGGAAAAATAGTTCTCACTGGGGCTAAGGTAAAAATTCAACTGCCATTTCCCGTTCTTGTTAAAATCAGTGTTGTATTTTTTTTTTTTAAATATAATTTTATAACAAAGAACCAAGTTCCATTGTTTCCCCCCTCAAAGACTCCACAAAATAGCTCAAGCCCCATCTTACGGAGAAACTCTTTGATCGGCCCCTGTTATCTTATATTCGTATTTTCTAGTCTGAACACTAAATTCAGCAAAAATGTACTTCCAAATAGATTGAAGCTTACCAATAATTAAATTCTTGGTAAGATGATAAAAAATCGTCGATTGTATAGAAATTTATGTCAACGTAGATGTCAGAAATACTATTAGATTACCGATGATATATTAGTAATCAGCTAAGGAGTTTGTTAGCCGGAGATGGTCGTGAATAGAGGAGTAATGGAGGGTGAACACGTGATGGTTTAGTTATTTGAGTTCGGGCGTGAGTTATTCAGTAGGGAGGTCTCCAAGTTCCTTGACTCGGATATGTTACTGGTCCTCTGATTTCAATAAAGTGCTTTATTATATGCATCAATTATCAAAGATTCAATTAGCAGTCAAAATGATTTTAGTATGACTTATGGTCACTTTTGACCAATCTTGAGACAAGGATTAGATGAACAGCATTACCCTCTGTGGATAGTGACTGTCACTCGACCAGTCATCTTTGATCTGTGAATATCTATATTTTGATTCCTTCAGGTGAGAGAGGAGACATACACAGCATTTGAGAACATATACCCAGTGCTTACAGAGTTCAGGAAAAACCAGCAATGGTAAGATGCTTCTCTTGGACTGAATTTCTTCACATTTATGATCTGAGCCTGAATAACCTGAACTCACTCTAAAATAAAACAAGCAAGCTTATTGCTCGTCGTTTCGTCTTTACGAACATATGTTTGCAGCTTTTCTGGTTGTCATTTCGTCTTACCGAACATCTACTTGCAGATTCTTGGCTTCGGACTAGCCATCCGGGAAGTCAATTTTCCTTCATGCTTGGAGAACAAACGGACTGGCACACAGACAGAAGCTAGCTAGCCGGAAAGAAAGTGTATTTATGGAGAGATTGCTTCCTGTTTGAGGATATGGAAGAAGACCTTTGGTTTTTGGCATAAAATGGAAGGGTCTAGTGATGAGCATTTCATGCATGTCTTTTCTTTTAGTGTCCTGTTCATCTGTGTGATTGTGGAGGGAAGTTGTTGAACTTTCTTTTTTTTTCCTCATTTTTTTTCCTTAAAGTTTTGATATTGTGTGATCATAGTGGGGGATTGTGTATAGAAGAATGTTTTTCTCCATTAACTCACACCAGACAATTATGCAATTTATAATATGCTTTACACAAGGTCATGTAAACTGTAAACTAGTTCTACTTCATAAATTATAAATTATAAGAAGTTATTAGAAACGATTCGAGATGGGTTGTCCTCGTCCATTACAACGAAGATTTGTTTGTTTGTAATTGTTGATGTCGTGCCCAGCTTTGCAGAGCTCTCTCTCCAGCCCACACAACATATCGAGCATCATTTTCTTCTCTCAAAGTGTTCCGACTCTATTGGATTAAGCCAACCCATGCCTGAGTCTAGTATATATTACTATGGAGAGACTAAGCTCTATTTTAGAGATTGGACTCTCTTTTCCTACTATTAAAAAATTGTTCTCAAGGCGGATCCACGTGTTCCTTGTGTGCAGCTTTGCAGAGCTTCTCTCTCCAGCCCACACAAGATATCGAGCATCATTTTCTTCTCTCTCAAAGTGTTCCGACTCTATTGGATTAAACCAACTCTAGTATATATTACTATGGAGAGACTAAGCTCTATTTTAGAGATTGGACTCTCTTTCCCTACTATTAAGAAATTGTTTCCGAGCCAGGTTTTCTTTCTCGATCCACGTGTTTCTAGTCGGGCCTAAATGGATCCACGTGTTCACGACTAGTCCATTTAGGGTTAATTACGTTCCCGACTAGTGAATTAAATGGATTAAAATTATAAGGAGGAGGTGGAAAAATATTTTTATTGGGATTAACAAATGATAAATGAATTTTTTGGCACTAAATTTAACTGATTCTAATTGTTAGTTAATTAATTAATCATTTCAATGAATAAGTAACAGATGGGTACATGGATAGGTTAAAAAAAAAAAACGAGTAAGTCAGCATTCTCTTGAAGCATTTATTTATTTCTAAAGGTAAATATATACTCTCATAAATATAATAACTTTTTATTGCCAAGGATCTTGATATCCAGACATCATTGACTCAAACTATGTTATTCAACATGAGAAGGCCCTTACAGCCACCAACAATGGGACATCATCAAGGCTACATCATCTAGTTCATCGATAGAGACTGATGGAATGAAGAACATTTCTTGTTGTCTGCTTGAAAGCAGCCATTTTTTGATCTAATACTTTACAGTTGCTTTGATGGCGTCCAATATCTACACCAGCCAGAGAGAAAGGTAATATATTGGTTAGGAATGAACATTATGCCAAATCTTTTGCAAGAAGATGGAAGGTAGTCTCTTACTTTGTTCTTAGTAGGCATGTAGAAAGGTTCAAACACAAGAGGGAATGGAGTGTCCAATCCACAAACTCTGGAAACAGGGGCCTCCAACTACAAGAGAAAGAGATACTCATTTTATCTACTCTACTTGTATTGAGTACTCAAAACAAAAGTAAGAACATCGAAGTATATCCGTAAAACTAGTTGCTTTCTACAAGCCATTGTTCATGTTCTTTGGACAAGCCTCCACCTTCCAAATTTCAAACTAGAGTTTAAGGTTCCTTGGATTGGGGGTGTGAGATAAAAGGTCTTAGCCTACTAAAAAGAGAAATGTGATGTAAGGCCACCCATTACTATCCAGTACGCTAGGACGAGTACGAAGGAAAATTCACACTCGACAGGTTAGTTACTGTGAGATTTCACAACGATTAGAGAGAGGAACGAGTGCCAGCAAGGACATTGGGTCTCAAAGGGGATTGGATTGTGAGATTCCACATCGGTTGAAGAGAGAAACAAAACTTCTTTATAAGGTGCGAAAACCTCTTCCTAGCATACGAGTTTTAAATCTTTGAGGAGAAGTCTGAAACGAAAAACCCAAAGAAAACAATATATGCTAGTGGTGGGCTTGAACTGTTACAAATGGTATCAGAGGTATCAGCGCAGACATCAAGTAGTGTGCCAGTGAGGATGCTAGCCCCAAAGGGGGTGGACACCGGACGGTGCACCAACGAGGACACTAGGCCTTGAAGGGGTGGATAATGAGATCACACATCGATTGGAGAGAGAAACGAATGCCAGCGAGGACGTTGATCCTTGAAGGAGGGTGAATTGTCAGATCCCACATTGGTTGGAGAGGGGAACGAAGCATTCTTTATAAGGGTGTGGAAACCTCTCTCTAATAAACGCATTTTAAAAACCTTAAGGAGGAGCCTAAAAGGGAAAGTCCAAAAAGGATAATATCTGCTAGCAATGGGCTTGGACTGTTACACTTACCGAGGGGGAATAAGCAACAGGAGGGCCACCAAGGGAATGTTGGAGTATTTACATAGGGGAAGGAGAGAGTATATTCCATGCTTTGTCTGTTCAGGAAAGTTGGAGGGGAAGGGAGAGTTTACCTGCCCCCTCTCTAATCAGCGAGGGAGTAAATTCATCTCTCTGTTTGTGATTCCTAATCTTTTTAAAAATGTACTTTTACCAATAGAAATATGCTGAAAATCCGCACTCACCCGTAAGAAGCAGCGTTCAACAATGGAAGCGGATATTTCAGCACCAAAGCCTCCGGTAACCGGAGCTTCATGGCTAATCTACAGAGCGAAATGGAGATTAGTTATAAATCTATATCTGTTTCACTTAAAGTTCTCATTTCTCAGGAAGCTTGTTATAAAGAAACGAAAATATTACTTACAAGAAGTCTCCCAGTCTTCTTAACTGAGGCCTCCACCGTTTCCTTATCCCATGGTATTAGAGTTCTCAGGTCAATCAGTTCACAGGAGATTCCATCCTGCAATATATATCGAGCAAATCGAGATCATTAGTTGATTATTTTCTTGGATCCTAGCGACTTCACAGACTGAAATGTCAAAAATTAAACAGTTTACACATATTCTTCAAAGTTTCAGATTGAATGTTGAAAAGCTTTCATCCTACAGTAATTAAGTTTCACCATTGTAATATCATTTTAATTATTTATGAACTTGGCCACTTCTATTAGGGAGCTGAACGAGTGCCAGCGAGGACGCTGGGTCCCGAAGGGGAGTGAATTGTGAGATCCTACATCGGTTGGGAGGAGAACGCTTTGTAGGGGTATGGAAACCTCTCCCTAGCAAACACGTTATAAAAACCTTGAAGGGAAGCCTAAAAGGAAAAGCCCAAACAGGACAATATCTGCTAGCGGTGAGCTGTGGCTGTTACATGAAGCCTCCCGAGAAATTAGTAGAGTGGGCCAAGGGTACATAATGCAAGGGAAAGAGACCCAACCCGATTACTAAATAAAAGCAGAAAATAACGACACATGAACAGATAGGAGAACATAAGTTGAAAGCCAAGGAGAGCGAGATGGAAAGGTTTCCCTTTACACCAGTAAGTAAAATAGTGAAAGAAATTCAGCCTGCATTCAGATGCATATAAAATTCCATTGTCATACAATAAAGATACCAGAAAATAAGTAAAGAGATTTACTTTTTCAGCATCAATACAGGCCTGTTCCATAACAGAAAGCTGCGCTCCCCAACCAACCAATGTAATATCACTGCCTTCTCGGATCACCTGAATATCTCGTTTTCAGGTTTATCAAACATTGCGTTATTAATGCACTATGGAATTATTCATAAATAATTAGAACATGAAAAGAGATGAGATCAAACCTCTGCTTCTGATAGAGGCAACATGAAGTCATGCTCAGGAACTTCTTCAACAGCCAAACGGTAAAGCCACTGAAGACGAACGCTCAAAATATTTTCATCCCAACTTCTGGACAAACATCGATCCAAACAACTTAGAAAAGTTTTCATACCTTGGGCTCAAAAAATACAACAGGGTTTTGATCACGGATGCATGAAAGTAGCAATCCCTTGGCTTGGTATGGACTTCGAGGGATGACAACCTGTTTAGCATGAAAACGATAAAATTATGGTTTTCCAAAAAAGTAATAATTCATGCAATGAAGTTAATATAATAGCAAAATAACTGAGACACGTCCTAAGTTAAGTTTATTCTACAAGAAATGATTGAGACTACACGGCAGCAAGAAAAGATGGCATGGTCTACACACTAGAGGTAAGAGAGGTGAAATTCTGTCCCCCTTTCCTCCAGTTCTGAACTTCTTCAAGATGACTGCTGGTTTTACGGTCAGATAGGGATGCTAACTTTTGGATCATAAAAACTCTATCCTTTGCTCGTCAGAAAACCCTCTGACAATACATTGGCTGCCAACATATGGGTCATAAATGAAGGCTCCTTAATCTATAAATAACGCTAACGCCGATACATAACGGGCTAAAGCAGATGATATCTGCAAGCTATGAGCTTGAACTGTTACAAATGGTATCATAGCCAGACACCGGGCAGTGTCCAGCGAGGACACTGGGCCTCCAAGGGGGTGGATCGTGAGATCTCACATCGGTTGGAGAAGGGACCGAAACATTCCTTATAAGGGTGTGGAAACCTCTTCCTAGTAGACGTGTTTTGAAACCATGAGGCTGACGGCGATATGTAACGGGCCAAAGAGGACAATATCTGCTAGCGGTGAGCTTGGATTGTTACATATTTGTCACAAAGTACTGAAAATACCTAAAACTTATCAAGACAAATTAGCAGAAGACGGAAACATACTTTGATACCAGGAACATGACAGAAGAAAGCTTCAGGTGATTGTGAGTGATAATGACCACCATGACCAACAGCTCCATATGGGGCTCTAATTGTTAAACCTGAGAGGATTCGTAAATAAGCGTGACATGAAGGGTCAATAACGAGGAAGTAAACATGAAAGAAGTTGGCTGTATGCAAAGAGAGGAGGAAATCTACCACCACAATTGAACTGATTTCCGCTACGATATCTGAACTTTGCAGCTTCATTAACTATCTACGAAGGGCAAAAAATTTCTCAAGATAATGCCAAACAAGAAGGCAGGAGGAAGAATTTCAACGAAGACGAAAGCTTACCTGATCAAAAGCTGGATAAATGTAATCCGCAAACTGAATTTCTGCTATGGCCCTATTTCCCTACCACGTGAAACGACTTACGTGTTAGAAAAGGGAAAACATGTGAGAAACAAAGAAATTCCATCACATGGCTAAGTATGCAAATTCCTCAAAATTACCATTGCTGCAAGACCAATGCCAAAGCCAACAATTCCCTGTATTAAAAATGAGTTAAAATGAAGCTTTTCACATATACTCGATAATAGAATATTGATCACATGATATTACTAGGAAGAACAATGGCTGTACTCTCATATCGACCTCCAAAATCTCAAAGTCGACGAGTAAGCTACCTGCTCACAAAGAGGGGTATTGAAAACTCGGTCTTTTCCATATCGATCCGCCAATCCAGTTGTGCAACGGAAGACCCCACCGAAGCCCACGTCTTCTCCAAACACATAAGAACTGAATGTGGAAGTATATTGTTCTTAAACAACAAAATTGCTACCAGAACATTAAACAGTTAACAAAGGGTGATAAGAAAACAGCTCAATTCCCATTCATCAAAAAGATATATGTTTATATAGAAGAACTCAAACAGGACGCCCTAGAATGAAGAACAATATCTGAAACCTCTCGATCTCCTCTGAAATATCTTTGGTTTCTTCCTACCAAAAACTTACCAAAACAAAGCCTTCGGTAGCTTATTCCTAGAACTCTTTAGCTTTGTGCTTGAAAGGATGACTCTAACAAGTTTAATTAGCCCAAAAAACTGATAGGTCACTGTTGCCCCAAGATTTAATCACATGAAGAACAGAAAGAACACGCTCAGAAATTAACAGTTCCACAAGATTCATCAATCTGTGGAGGAATCGTCCGATCAAATCCAAATAAAGCTCTTAAGATTTCATCAAATTTCCTTCACTTTCATTTCCATGCAAGCTCTCACTAGCTAACAACTCAAAAATCTCAAGCAAAACAGCAACCAAACAGCAGAAAGTCGAAAAACACAGCAAACTCATTAAAGAAAAAACCACAACCATTTGCGAAAAAAGCAACACAGAATCACAGAAGATTTTATCAAAACCACAGGGATCACAAACCAAAAAACAAAAAAGCGTAATAAAGAAACACACCGAGGATCAGTTTCAAGGGCAATATGAAGCGCTTGATTGATAGCAGAATACAGATTCATAGATTTTCCTCCATGACTCGTAAGATTTCCATCAGAGGAAGCAGAAAATCGCCTCCTACAAATGGAGTTCAACAGTTTCGGCGATCTCCTCAAAATCGATACCATTTCGGAAGAGATGAACGAATTGTGACTTGATTTCACACGTTTTTATGCCTAACAAAGAACTGGAAAAGCTTCAAACAGATAATACCGAATCGAACACTCAACAAAAAAAATTTATACGAAAAAATTAAAAAAAAAATCACGAGATTATCCAATGAAACAGCTGCTGACACGACGAAACTCTGTCACTTGCGTCTTTGAAATTCATAATTATTAACTTAGAAAAGCCGTTGAAGATTAAATAATCAATAAAAAGATGAACAAATTACTAAAAAAATTAAAAATGTAATAATAATATATATTTTTTTTTTTTTTACTCTCTTAATTTCCAAAATTCACTCATTATTATTATTATTATTATTATTATTGTGGGTCCCACATAGTCAAATGTCTATTTTGTCCTTTTCATTAATGGTATGAATAAATTAGAAATTTGTTGAAACTAATACAAAATACAAAATATTTAAAAAAAAATTAGTGGTAAAATGTGCTTATTACACATAAATGCCCAAAATATCCCTTTTTCTCTTTCTCGGTGTACATGTTCGTTGGGTTGGGTTGAGGGATTTGTTTGACTCGAATTGGTTGGATTGGTAACTCAACCCAACCTGAAAATTTTCACAACCCAACCCTCTATTTTCGATTGGGTTCGGGTTGGGTTGTCATTTTAAAAAAAATTTATTTATTCCAATTTATAATTATTCGGATACAATCTCACCTAAGAATAAAAAGATAATTAAAAGTTTACAGATCCATCTATATTTATTAAAAAAAATCAATAAAAAATAAAGAGGGATAACATATTAACATAGTTAAACATTATCATAAAACTAAAAACAATTAAATATCGACATTTGTTGAGAACCGGTTAAAGTAAGAAAAATAAAAGGATAGATGGTGAAATTAAAAAAAAAAACAATAAAAAAATTATTAGTTTAAAGATACTAGTACGGTTAACCTACCATTAGGTTAACTTCTTAATAAAAAAAAAATATTAGTTTAGAGATACTATTACGGTTAACCTACCATTACCGTTAACTTCTATTTTATATATTTTTAGTTGGCTCGACTTGAGAGTTTTATCCCATGAACCCGAAATCGAACCGAGTCAGTTCGAATTAAAAAAAAATGAACCCAACCCAATCCGAAAGGCTAATCCAACCCAATCCGAAAGGCTAATCCAACCCAACTCAACCCTTACAGTTTGGGTTAAGTTGGTCTAAGTTGTCTGGTTGAATGTACAACCCACCCCTCCTCTCATCTCTCCTTTTCTTTAAACTATACAAAATATTAAAAAAAAATCATAAATTATTTAATACAATTAAATAATTAAAATTTATTATAACTAACCTAACATTTAAGCTTGTATTAGGTATATTCAATTAAAATGAAACTACTTTAAATAATCTTTATTAAGTAATAAAGGACATAAATATTTATAAATCAATATTCAATAATAAATATAAATATAATTCAACTCGTTAAAATATATATTTTAATTAAGAAGTCGGAAGAGACTAAGAAAATATTTAATTATAAAAAGAATTGAATATTTTTTATATTTATTTATTTCAAATTGATCTAATTGAAACTTGGAAGTACAGTAATTTTGAGTTCTTTAAAATTCATAATTCAACTACATAAAATACGAGTACTAGTTAGGTGCTACATTGTTGAAGTCGAGCACAGCAGCTGCAGCCATGTTCATAGATCAAAGCCAAACCAGACAGAAAAGGAGAAAGAACATGAAAATAAAAATCAAGAAAAAGGGATTTGATCTGATTTGATTGAAGAAAGGAAGGGATTTATATGGAACTATTTCCAAACTTGCTTCCATCTAGCTCTTTTACTGATACAGAAGGCAGCCGCCGCAACAGCAGCAAACAGCAGCAGCAGCAGCAAACCAAACAACTTTGTCAGATCTAGAGATTTACAAGACAGGAAATTGACAAACCCAGAAGTAAAAAACTAAGAACGGTGAAGAACAAAAACCAGCTTAGAACAAAGGAGGAAAGGAAGGGAAGAACTTGATAGATCTTAATAGATATGGGGAAAAAAAAGACTAAAGAAGGGAAGAAAAAAGCTAAAGATCCTCTAGAAACCAAAACCCTGTTAAAACGCCACAACAGACTCGAAAAAGAAGACCAGATGTGTAACGAAACGAGACAGCATCGTTCATCGTCGTCGTCGTCATCATCATAACAACTCAGCTCTCACCACCATTGATTTTTCTAAAATTCTAAAAAGCATCATCATCATCATCATCAGTATTGTGGATTCATTCTGGAGACTAGCAAAGCAAGAACACATATTCCTTAATTGTAGCCAAAATAAGTATGGAGANTTCCTTTTTTTTTTTTTTTTTTTATATATCCAAAGCAGCAAAACTTCTGACAAAGCTCCTTGTTCCGACGACAAGAAGCTCGATTATAAACTGCAGGGGGAGGAAGGAAGAAGAAGAGGGCTCGGCTTGGCTCGGCTCGACTGACCCCGTGCACTTAGTATCCATTTGCTACACCACTTCTCTTCTCTGATGCTGTTGTTGTTGTTGTCGTCGTCACTGGTTTTGTTGTCGTTGTAACTGATCCATTCTCAGAGATCTTTGTCTCCTCCTTTACTAAATCGTCTGAGGCTTCAACTGGCTTTGGTGTTTTCACGTCCACTACTACGTCGGAAACTTCCTTCTTCTCATCGATAGGCTTCCCTTCCCAAACCTGCATTGCTAGAACTGTTAAACGCCATGAACAGAAGCGAAAGGGTTTCTCGACACTCAGTTGAGACATGTTCTTACCTGTTTCTTGAACTGCTGTTGCTTGGCTTTCTTCTCTTGGATTGTCTTTTGTCGGGTTTCGTAGAAACCGAAATCGTCCAAAATACATGTTTTGCTAGCGTGCTCCTTGAAGATTTTTACCATCTTAAGTCCAGGCTCCAGCTTGATCTACAAACAAACGTGTTTTTCAGTACCGTAACGAATAAGATTAACAACGAATCGAATTGAGTTCACGAGAATAGCTACCTCCTGTGTGTCTCTGCTGTTGGTAACAGGCTTGTTCTCATTGTTCTCAAGAATAATGTGTTTTAATAGACTGTTGGGAACATCCTTCACTATATGCCACTTAACAGGGAAGCAGCCGTTCCATTTGTCTTGTTGCCAGTACTCCAAGTTCTTCTGAAAGTCCACCGGTCCTACCATCTCAGCAAGGCCAACAAATTGCCCACTGGTATTGACCTATCAAAAGACAAACACGATATCAAATGCAAGGGAAAAAAAAAAACCCGAAAAGGAAGTAACGATTGACTATCTCGGACAAATACACACCGAAAAGAAAAGAAAAACGGGGCAACCGCCAGCCTTCTCTTGAGCTTCCTGGTAAGCAGCATCGAGTTTCTTGTTTCCATTAGGTGTGCTAGCCCAAACATTATACTTGATGCTTTTATGCACGTCATCTTCGCTGTACGACTTAATAACAAAGAATTTGGCCTCAACATATTCCTCGGGAAAATCTGTTTTGTTGTATTGGTCTCGGTCTGGAGTCGACACCTTATCTTTTTCTTCCTCTTCTGTAGCATTCATAGGCGGTAAAAGCTGTCCCTTCACCGCTAGAACAGGCACGAATCCCTTCTGGTTCTTGCTACCCTTGGCTCTGGGTCCCCTATTCAGCTCATTCAAACCATCCATGTTCTCATTTCCATATCCATAATAACCACCATTTCGTCCCCTGGGCTTGTATTTGTTATCCACTGCAAGCCACACACGTCCATTAGATCGAGAATCATAACCATGTGAGGCGAACCCAACACCAGATCTGACCGTGTTTCCAAATTGACCGTACAACTTATTCGGGTACATCCTATTCAAGTAACCCTGGGTGGTATTCATTCCTGACATGGGTCTAGGATCAGGATAACCCTGAAGAAAGAAATATATCATATGATGAGCATTTAATAATGAAAAAGCGATATAAAAGTAGAAATATAATGCTCGGAATGCTTACTACATAGTGAGAGCCAGGACGGAAACTTGGATTCCTTGAAGACGGTATGTTGTTCGCATTTGAGATAGAAGAGGTGATATTAGAGTTGTTGACAAGCCTGGACTGTCCATCTGAGTACAGTGGACCGTCCGACCATGGGAAAGGAGACCTCAACCCGTCAAAACCATATCTGGGATCCTGATAACCCGAAGTAGGAATATGTCCTGGCATAGCACTCCTTGCATACGCATTCGAACCAAATGTTGAATTTTGATAAGTAGATTTTAAGGGAGCTGCAACATTGTTTCCCTTTGTTCCCCCACCATTTGTCAAGCTATTACCATTCGGATTAGCCGTTTCAACTGGAACCGGCTTCTGCTCAGTGGCTGCAGAGGTAGAAATGTCTCCCTGGGTTGGAGGAACTGTAGGACTAGGATTATAAGGCCCACTGGTTGGAGTAAGAGGCTGAAAATATGGAGGATATTGATAGTGCTGAGGTCCATACAGCTGACCGTCGTTCCCCATAGAGGGAACCGGAGACGCCGCAGGTGAATAAGGACCGTAGGGTCCATATCCATACCCGTGGTGATACATAAGAGATCCATTATCCCCATAAACTCCCTGAAGAACATAGCAGAAGTCACAATTTGATAACAAAAGACATTGTCGAGGAAATTCATTGTCGTAGTAACAGCAAAAAACTTACAGAAGTCATTTCAACCCCATCTGAATTCGTATATCTTGAATAATCATCCCAGTCATTACCAGTCCCATCAAAACCTACAATACAACCTTCAAAAAGTTAGATATCACAAAGCAAAAAACAGATGGATATCATTCGAAACCCGCTCGAGTACTCAAATTCTAGCATACATATCAATATACCTCCATAGTAATAAGATGGATATCCATTAGGAAGATAGCACATGCTTGGATCCATGAAGTCCTGTAAAAATGGAGTCACAGACCGTTCATTTGGAATCTGACTAATAGCAGAATTGCCAGAATCAATGGAGCCATATTGATTAGCGGATTGCTGCACAAACAAAGTTTTCAAGAATCAGCTCATTAAATCTCACCAACTCCACCTATGTTGATAGATTAGACACGAAAAACAATTTGAAACAGGAAATTTCTATGAACACTACAATTTTCTTGCAAGACATCTACAAGAACACAGAACTTCAGCTCCAAATCTAGGAAGAAGTACCTTTTTCGTTGGCTCTGGAATCTCAACAGGCTTGGCCTGAGCATCCAATGATAACTTCTGCAGCAAATCTGCAGCTTTTGTAGAGATCAAGAGTAAAGGATACACAAACTTTGTCGCCACAAAATCAATACACAGTCCAGAATCTCAAGAAAAACATAATTTTAACGTTCAAATCCGATATTAAATTCGATACTACCACACGCGAGAAAGAAATCATCGAGAAATATACGAAAAGCTATCAGATCCAATCATAAAACAACACAAAAACCTCCATCATTCAAGCGTAAACGAAGATTGAATCAACAAAAAAGCAAACGCATAGCATACTTTCAGCAAATACAGAATAGATCAAACAGACCCAAATACAAAACCTTCCTAACAAAAATTAACTCCCCAATAATCTCTAATCCCAACAGACAAAAAAACACAAACCCAGTAAAAGAAAACCACCACGACTGCAAATCCACACAAGCACATCCATAATCAACAGAAGAACAAAATCCCACCACAGATCTACAAATCAAAACCAACAAGAACCAAAAACAGAGATCCAATTCGAGTAAAGAAGAAAAAGGGTAGTCACAAAAAGTTACAAAACAGAAAACCCATATGAAATACGAGAGTAAGGATACGATCCGTAGAAGGAGGTGAAGCAACGGTAGCCATGGAAGTAGATCTCGGTGAGCTGAGACAAAAGCAAACGAAGGGGATATAGAGCAAACGAAAGTGGGTGATGAACTGATATCAAAATGAACAGAAAACAACCCTAAAATCCCAGAACGAAGAACTGGGTATGGAGGGGATTTAAGGGTTTAAAGAGATGAAAATCAAAGGGAAAAAAAACCCTAAATAAAGAGAGAGATATGAGTAAAAAGGATAGAGATGGGGGCGAAGAGGAACCAACGGGTCTCGCAGCCGCCAGAGGGTTTCTTCTGGGTTTCGGGAAGAAAAAAAGAGGGTTTTGAATGTCCAAAACGGTGATTCAAATAGCACACACCATGGCTTCAGTTCTTCCGAACCTAAACCCTCACCCGCGGGTGATTTTCTCTTGGCTTTCCATTGGATGGATTCCCCACGTGGCGGGTTCTTAGTGGTATAGGAATACAAAGTGGAAGACTAGAGGAAGTCAAGCGAGGGTTTGATTGGTGGGTGATGTGAGAACGGGTGAGAATAAGGGTCGGGATGGAAAAGGAGAACGTGGTGGAGTTGTTGCCACTTAGCGGAGGAAAACCTAATTGGGAAAGGACAGGGATGTCCCTATCTGGGATAGGATCTCCCACTAATCCCAATTCTGGAAGCCAAAAACGTGTTCCAATAAAGGACAGGCTGTCCTTATCCCGGATAGGGTTTTCCCTATCCTGGATTTCGAACCTTAGCCATTAAGCCTCTCCAATCCACCTCTACCTTACCTAAGTGAAGTCCGAGTTGAATTTTCAAACCTGTGGTGAACATTACACTTTCGTGTTGCGTTTAGAGCAATTCACTTGTAAAATAGTTTTTCATCAACTGGGTTCTTCACGGTTCGTGTTTTTTCGTGTTGAAACCTTATCGTTCTCTTAAAAAAGCTTACGTCCATACCTAAAAACTCGGGTACGACAAATGTTTGTAAACAAATAACATTGAAAGAAGCCCGTAAGGACCTGAAAGAAATATACTCTATTTGATCTCGAAGTCTTCGTACAACACTTATTTCAATTTAATGTAAAACTTGTTCATACTCGAGAAGGGAGATAGAGATTTGAATTTCCAAAATCGTGCGGAACAGTACACTTTCGTGTTGCGTTTGGAGCAATTCACTTGTAAAATAGTCTTTCGTTAGTAGGGTTTTGCACGGTTTGTGTTTTCTTGTATTGAAAACTTATCACTCTCTTAGAGAAGTCTGTGTCTACGCCTAAGAATCCGAGCACGACAAATATTTCTAAACAAATAACATTGAAAGAGCACGACAGTTCATCTCCGTCCAAATGTATAATTTAACTTTTTAACATTTCATAACGAAAAAGCTCGGAGATTTCTATTTAAGATAATAATAAAAATAATTCCCACATTTGCAATTATTTATTTATTAAAAAAGACAGATATTTTTAGAAGCAAACTCTAATTTTACAACTGTTTTTTTTTTTTTAAATAAACGAAAGTGGGTGATGAACTGATATCAAAATGAACAGAAAACAACCCTAAAATCCCAGAACGAAGAACTGGGTATGGAGGGGATTTAAGGGTTTAAAGAGATGAAAATCAAAGGGAAAAAAAACCCTAAATAAAGAGAGAGATATGAGTAAAAAGGATAGAGATGGGGGCGAAGAGGAACCAACGGGTCTCGCAGCCGCCAGAGGGTTTCTTCTGGGTTTCGGGAAGAAAAAAAGAGGGTTTTGAATGTCCAAAACGGTGATTCAAATAGCACACACCATGGCTTCAGTTCTTCCGAACCTAAACCCTCACCCGCGGGTGATTTTCTCTTGGCTTTCCATTGGATGGATTCCCCACGTGGCGGGTTCTTAGTGGTATAGGAATACAAAGTGGAAGACTAGAGGAAGTCAAGCGAGGGTTTGATTGGTGGGTGATGTGAGAACGGGTGAGAATAAGGGTCGGGATGGAAAAGGAGAACGTGGTGGAGTTGTTGCCACTTAGCGGAGGAAAACCTAATTGGGAAAGGACAGGGATGTCCCTATCTGGGATAGGATCTCCCACTAATCCCAATTCTGGAAGCCAAAAACGTGTTCCAATAAAGGACAGGCTGTCCTTATCCCGGATAGGGTTTTCCCTATCCTGGATTTCGAACCTTAGCCATTAAGCCTCTCCAATCCACCTCTACCTTACCTAAGTGAAGTCCGAGTTGAATTTTCAAACCTGTGGTGAACATTACACTTTCGTGTTGCGTTTAGAGCAATTCACTTGTAAAATAGTTTTTCATCAACTGGGTTCTTCACGGTTCGTGTTTTTTCGTGTTGAAACCTTATCGTTCTCTTAAAAAAGCTTACGTCCATACCTAAAAACTCGGGTACGACAAATGTTTNTGTTTTTTTTTTTTTAAACAAATTGACAAAATAAAATATGTCTTTAAATTTGACTTTTTTTTTCGCAAGTGTTTGACTGTCTGTAGCTAGATTTTCTTTTTTCATATGTTATATCATAATTATGTTTTAATCTATTTTTTTTTTTATATAAATATTATATTTTATTTATTTTAATTCCTATATTTTCAATTTTCGAGTTATTAAGATTGAACTAAAAAAACATTAATTTATTAAAATTTAAAAAAATACAAATTTATACATTAAATAGACAGTAATTATATTCCACGTCACATATTAACAAATTAATTCAAAAAAAAAAAAATACATTCGTCCATTTATTAATATCTAAATAAAAATAGAGGAAAGCAATGCTTATTAACAAAAAGTCGTTACGATTAAGTTTATTCGTGATCTGAATCAATTTGTGGAAAATAAACGTAACTATTCAAACAACAATAAATAAATTAGTCTGTGGAATGGTGGGTTTGGGCCGTGAAATCTATTGGACCAACCTAAATTTTTCCGTAGGTTGAATTGGTGACCCGAACAATCTGAATATAATTCATAATCTACCTTCTATTTTTGGGTTGTCGGGTTGTTTTGTTTTGTTTATATCAAACATTCAGTGATAGGTAACAACCGTCAAACTACTATTAATTTTCATAATAATATTAAAAATAGAGCAAAATTGAATCGTAACCCTATTTTCGAATCCTCAGAACAAAAAAAATAAAAAAAATTAATAGTTGGACCGGGTTGTCCAAATCAGTCAAATTCTCGAATCATATAAACACTCCTTACGTTGTCATAACTTCTAATTATATCGACATTACGTAGCAGAGTCATATTCACAAATTACAATGTTTCACCGATAGAAAACAAACGCGAAACTATTATTAATTTTCATAATGTTAAAAATAGAACAAAATTGGTTGAAATCTCATTTTCAAGTTCTAAAAAAACTAAAATTTACTCGATTTTTTCAGTCAAATTCTCGAGTCATATGCACACTACTAGTGTTTGTGTAACTTATAATCGACATACTGTTCTGTCAAATCTATCCCTATTAGACGGACACGATTGTCCTCCACTTTGAGCATAAGCTCTCTTTCTTTTTGTGTTTCATTGTTTTCGTTGGCGTTTATTTTTATTTATCCCTGTTAGACGAACATGATTATCCACAATGGTATGATAAAGGCCTCACCCCAATTGAGAGAATATTCTTAATTTATAAACCCCATATGATCATTCCATAAATTAGTCGCTGGAACTTCCATCATCCAACACCTTCCCTCGAACAAAGTATGTATGTCTTCCCTTAATCGAGGGGAGACTCCTCGCCTCCCCTTTGAGTATAAGCTACATATTAGACGAACACGACTCTTCAACTAAGTTTAAGGCATGACTCTAATACTATGTTAGACGAACACGACTCTTCAACTAAGTTTAAGGCATGACTCTAATACTATGTTAGACGAACACGACTCTCCATAATTGTATGATATTGTCTACTTTGAGTATAAGCTCTCATGGCTGTGTTTTGGGCTTCCACAAAAGGCCTCACCCAATGGAGAGAGTATTCTTTGTTTATAAACGCATGATCATTCCCTAAATTAGTCGATGTGGGACTTCCATCATCCAACAATCCCGACGCTTAAAAAAATAAAATTAATAAAATGATGGTTAAACGTCAAAGTCAAAGACGTGGTCATTCCCACTCTCACTCTCTTGTATTTTCTCAAGAAACAAACAACGTTGCAAAATGAATACAACTACTCATACCATTGACCCACCTCTACTTTTCTTTTCAATTTTTTAAATTCACACACAAAATTTAAAATCTATAATTAATTAATTCATTTTTATAATTTTTTATTATTTAAATTTAAAAATTTGGTATCTAATATAACTTTAATAGCATGGTTTTAGGTGAATAATAATTTTTATTATGTAGGGCTGAATAAATATATTTTTTTAATTATTTAATTATTTAGACAAAATTATAATAAATTTATTGATTTTTGGCTTGATTTAATGTATAATTAAGTTATTGTTTTAATGAAATAATATTTTATAGAGACATTAAATTTTTTAAAATTTATTAAAATTAAGAACAAATTTAATGAATATTTTAAAGATTTAGTTAATAAAAAATTTTAAATTGAGTTTAATTAAAAATGTCACATTTTTTAATGTCTAAAATATATTGTTTTATTCAACTTTAAATAAATTTATTAAATTTNTAATATTAAAAATAGAGCAAAATTGAATCGTAACCCTATTTTCGAATCCTCAGAACAAAAAAAATAAAAAAAATTAATAGTTGGACCGGGTTGTCCAAATCAGTCAAATTCTCGAATCATATAAACACTCCTTACGTTGTCATAACTTCTAATTATATCGACATTACGTAGCAGAGTCATATTCACAAATTACAATGTTTCACCGATAGAAAACAAACGCGAAACTATTATTAATTTTCATAATGTTAAAAATAGAACAAAATTGGTTGAAATCTCATTTTCAAGTTCTAAAAAAACTAAAATTTACTCGATTTTTTCAGTCAAATTCTCGAGTCATATGCACACTACTAGTGTTTGTGTAACTTATAATCGACATACTGTTCTGTCAAATCTATCCCTATTAGACGGACACGATTGTCCTCCACTTTGAGCATAAGCTCTCTTTCTTTTTGTGTTTCATTGTTTTCGTTGGCGTTTATTTTTATTTATCCCTGTTAGACGAACATGATTATCCACAATGGTATGATAAAGGNATATTAAAAAAAAAAAAAAAAAAACTAAATAGACACTATATTTAAAGCCCTCGTGTCTATTTTTCAACTGTGAGAGTAGGGATGTACATTCAATCCAACAACCCGAACTATAAGANGGCCTCACCCCAATTGAGAGAATATTCTTAATTTATAAACCCCATATGATCATTCCATAAATTAGTCGCTGGAACTTCCATCATCCAACACCTTCCCTCGAACAAAGTATGTATGTCTTCCCTTAATCGAGGGGAGACTCCTCGCCTCCCCTTTGAGTATAAGCTACATANTGGATTAGCTTTTCGGGTTGGTTTGGGTTCATTTTTCTGAACCTGACTCGCAATTTCGGGTTCATAGGACAAAACTCTGACCCGGACAAAATAAAAATATATAAAATATACTAAGAAATTTATATTAATGTGAGTTTGTCAAAGTGGTACTTATCCTAACTCTTAGTGCTCACACTGAGTTTGACCTCTAAAAGTTTTTTTAAAAAATAAAAATTTTCATCATTTATGTAAACTTCTTAATATATTTTATATATTTTTATTTGGCTCGAGTTAATCCGAGAGTCTTGTCCCATGAACTCGAAACCGAATTGAGTCAGTTCGAGTTCAAAAAAATGAACCCAAACCAACCCAAAAAGCTAATCCAACCCAACCCTTATAGTTCGGGTTGAGTTGGTTTGGGTTGTCGGGTTGAATGTACACCCCTAATCGAGATCGAGACCAAGACAAAACCTGCGATAACAAAATAAACAAACTCGATAAAAATTACGAAACTAAAAACTAATAACAAATTAAAGTTGAGATCGAGACGAGACTCGAACCTTTTGTTTAATAATAATAAAAAAGAATATTAAAATTACACCGCTTAGCCTCCTTTCATTAATGTACAAAAATCCAACAAAAATCCAACAAAACAACAATGAAAACCCATATTCTTTAGCTCTAACCTTGCACATTCATCTTCTCTTCATTCATCACTAATGTTCTCTCCATTTCTATTCATATTTTCAAGAACTCAACATTTAATTTCTTCTTTCTCCAAGGATTTGATTCTAATTCCAACGTTTTTAGTGTTTTTCTCCCTTTGTTTGGATTAAATTTTGAATGTTCTTGTTATTGATATCAATTTTCAACCAATTCAACACTTGGATAGTTGGTAAGGTAGTACTTGAATCCAGAAAAAATATATTTAATAATCAAATGGAGGAAGCATAAGCGAAAGAGACAGCGATGGGGAGAGGAAGAATGGTGGGAACACTATGTTCATGCGCACTAACAATAAAGCTTTTCTGAATCAAAAACAGTACAAAATGGAAGAATTCCTTTGAAATTTTGATGGGTTCTTTCCATTTTCCGCCATAGCCAAAAACCCAACAACCCCACATCAAGAACAACAACAACAACAACAATCCGCCATTTCTTCCTTTTCAAGCCATTTCTGTCATTTTCTTCTTTACCCTTTTGGTTTATTGGTTTCTGATTTCCTCTCTTTGTTTGATGATTTGGGTTGGTTCTTGTTTTGGCGATGGTGGGTCGCTGAGGTTGTGAGCGCGTTAGCCCTTTTTTTTTTTTCCCTCTTTTTGAGCTGCTTCAATGGGGAACTGCTGGTATCGATGGGTACCCACGGTTAATAGGGTCTCGTCTAATGCTAAATCAGGTAACACTCTGATATGAACTTATGGATTTTGATACTCTTATTGGTTATAATGATGAAACTCTGTTTTGTTCTTTTGATTATCCATGGTTCTTCTGGTTTTTGTTCTCTCTGTTCTTCATTTACCATGAAAACCATTTGTTCTTAGCAAAATCTCAAGAGATTTGTGAAGAAATCTGCTCGTTTATTTGCTTTGATCTGAAAAAAAGATGTAATGAGAGGAAAAATCTGTTTATCCACTCAGAAAGTGGAGATAATGTTGTGCAACAGTGGGAGTGGACATAGTGGGTTTGTTCTTATCACTGCTTAATGGTTCATAGTCAAATTTCACTTTTATGTTAGAATTTCTTAACCTATTGTCTCTTAATCTTAGTTTCTATTGGCTTTTGCTTTGTAATATCACCTTTTGTTCATTCAAATCATACTTTTTGGTGTTTGGTTTCTGAGAAATGATATCATGTTCTTCAGAGTCTCCAAAAGTTGATATCACATCACCTTATCAAAGGAACAATGAACACAATTTGCCTTCTAACCCGAAAGAAGTAGAAGATTTACGTCGTGACTCGGCCACTAATCCGCTCATTGCATTTACCTTCGACGAGCTGAAGTTAATCACCGAAAATTTTCGACAGGACCGTGTGCTGGGCGGAGGCGGGTTCGGAAGTGTTTATAAAGGGTTCATTACTGAGGATTTGAGAGAAGGAATTGTTCCACTTCCAGTGGCTGTTAAGGTTCATGATGGGTTTAATAGCTATCAAGGCCACAGGGAATGGCTGGTAGCTATCTGTTCTTCCTATTTTGTTGCTCATATTTGATTCCATGTGCTATCTCTAATCAAGATAGCTATTGTTTTCTAGGCAGAAGTCATATTTCTGGGGCAGCTTTCTCATCCAAATTTGGTTAAGTTGATCGGATATTGCTGCGAAGACGAGCATCGAGTACTTATTTACGAGTACATGGCTCGGGGGAGCGTCGAAAACAATTTGTTTTCAAGTAAGCAGCCAAGTAAACTCCGAGTTTTTCTTTGTCGACTCTTAGCTTCTTTGTTAGGATTGTGGTTTTTAGTTTCGAACGTTGCATATTATCGAACGAACACTTCATGTATCGGTTTCAAACCCTTTCGATTCGTCATAAGAACTCGGTTTTACTATTATAGAATTTTGTACTGTCTGAACTCGTTCTATCTTTCGAAGAATCGTCGTGGTATGCTATGTTGACATTCCATGACTGCAGGAGTGTTGCTTCCTTTGCCTTGGTCCATTAGAATGAAGATTGCCTTTGGTGCTGCAAAAGGACTAGCGTTTCTTCACGACGCAGAAAAGCCTGTTATCTATCGTGATTTTAAGACGTCGAATATTCTGCTTGATTCGGTTCGTTTTGTTCTTGTTTCTCTGTTTACTGAAGTCGAAACATATAGATTTTTCGAGTAGTCGTTCACGTGTACATCAATGGTTTGGTTCTGATTGGTTTAGTTCAACGACAGGACTATAATCCGAAGCTTTCGGACTTTGGTCTCGCAAAAGATGGACCAGTGGGCGACAAATCTCATGTCTCTACTCGTATAATGGGAACGTATGGATATGCTGCACCGGAATACATATTGACAGGTACGAGTTCTTGGCCTTTATTTTGTTTTCTGGTCGAATGTTTTGTCGAATGGTCGAGTTACTCTGGTGGCAACGTATTATGCATTTCTCTTTTCTGCTCAGGACACTTGACCCCTCGAAGCGATGTTTATAGCTATGGAGTTGTTCTTCTCGAACTACTCACGGGAAGAAAGTCACTGGACAAACTACGACCAGCTCGAGAGCAAAACCTTACAGATTGGGCTCTTCCTCTCCTAAAAGAGAAGAAAAAGCTGATGACCATCGTCGATCCGAGACTCGGAGGAGAATATCCCGTCAAAGGATTTCAGAAGGCAGCAATGCTGGCTTACCATTGCCTGAACAAGAACCCGAAAGCAAGGCCGTTGATGCGAGACATCGTCGACTCGTTGGAGCCGTTACAGGAAGTAAGTGATGAGGCCGTAATATCATCTGAAACAACCTCCTTACCTGTTGCCAATGAGACTACTTGACTAAGACAAGACATGGGAGCTTCAGCTACCTTTAGATGTGGAAGTTTTGTTTTATGATCAAATTATGTTTTAACTTTTAACCTTGCTAATACATTCTCACTGCTTGTAATACAAAATGTATTTGTAAATGTTACCTCGCTCGAGCCCCGAGTTCAAACCGCTCTTCCCTCGTTTAACACACCTCGAGCTCAAGTTTGAACCTCTCGAGTTCGAGTCTAAGTCCAAGTTTTGAAGGTTGGGTTTAGCTTCGCTTGTCTTACGTCTTTGCTACTTTCTTCGAAACCTTGCTTTTATAAGAAGGAGAACATTAATGGACACAACCACCAAGTTAAAGCGTCGGTTTTATCAATGATCATTCCTTGATTGGCTTGACTACAAAAACGTGCAAAGAGGAGCACTGAAGGGTGCAAAGAGGAGCACTGAAGGATACAACCAGTTGGAGATGTTGGGAAATCATAGTATATCCCTACGAGAGAGGGTGGGTATCTCGAGAGTTTTAGATGCCCCATTCGAGATTCTCATTATATCATATAATTTAGTAGATAAAAACGTCCGTTCGCATCTCAATCGTTGATAATTTAAAAAAAAAAAAAAAAGAAAGGTTCTAGAGTGTTCCAAAATAGGACAATGGAGGAAGCCAAATCCAACGGCTAACAATGGGTGGAAAGTTCAGGAGGCTACAAGATTGTTGGGTTCGTTTTGCTCTCATTTTCCTATCCATCCTTTTGGAATTTGCTATAAAGAAACCTACTTCTCTTGTTGCCTCGAAATCCACTTACTGTGTGTATTAACGCAGTTTCGCCTCACTCACAGCGCTCGCCTCTCACCCTCTTATCCAAACCAATCCCTTCTCCCTCTAAACCCTAAAACCCCTTTTCGCCTCCGCCGTTTTCTTGTAAGCTTCCTTATCTCTTTTCATTCTCTTGGATTTTCTTACCCTTTACACGTTAGTTCATGCCTGCATTTCTAGCTGGATTTTGTTTTTGATGTGTCTTGAGCTTTCTGGGTTTCAATTGTTCTTACAGATTTGTGTGCCAATTGTTCAATTCATTTGTATTTTTCATTTCATTTCTGGGTTTTGGATGTTCTTCCCCTTTGTTGCATGTATCTTTAGAGCTTGTTTTTGTGTATGCTTGCTGATTCATTTCTATTTTGTTTCATCTTCTAATTTCTTTTGGGTTTCATGATTGTTTAAGAATTTTGATGTTCTTGTGTTTGTTCATGTCATTTTGTTTCTGGGTGTTAATCTATCCAATCTTCCCTACATGGGTTTTGGGTTTGCTTCACTCTCCTGTGTGTAATTAAGGCTGTTCTTTGTTCATGCTTGCTGATTTAATTCTGCATTATCTCTGTGATTTTCGTACTTTCTTTGGTTTTTGAATGCTGTTTGAGAATTATGTGTAATTAAAGCTGTTCTTCGTTCATGCTTGCTGATTTAATTCTGCATTATCTCTGTGATTTTCGTACTTTTTTTGGTTTCTAAATGCTGTTTGAGAATTGTGTGTCAATTCCTGTGTTGATGATTTTGTTTTGTAATTTGTCTACTCGGGTTTTCAACCCTTGTTCTATTTGTTTGCAATTGATGTTATGAAGTTGTTTCGATTTGAACTAGTTAACGATGCCGATTACTTTCTGTTTTCGGTTTTAAATAGGGGAGATGGCTTCTACTTTCACAGCCATGTCTTCAGTTGGTACTCTTGCTGCACCTGGAAGCCGTGTTGTGGATAAAAAGCTTCTATCGTCTTCTGATAAGTTGACTTCTCGCACGTCCATTTCTTCATTTGCGCTCCCGAAAAGACAGAGCGTAGTTCTTAGAAGAAACCGTTCTTCCAAGATCTCTGCCATGGCGAAGGAGTTGCACTTCAACCAGGATGGTTCGGCTATTAAGAAATTACAGGTGAGCTCTAGTTGTTGCTCGTTTATTCAAATCTACTTGCAATGAAGCTATTTGAGTTTCTTTTATCGTTCTTGTAACGAGACGCCTCGTTGTTTCAGAATGGTGTGAACAAACTTGCAGACTTGGTCGGAGTTACTCTTGGTCCTAAAGGAAGAAATGTGGTTCTTGAGAGCAAGTATGGCTCCCCGAAAATTGTCAATGATGGTGTAACTGTTGCAAAAGAGGTATCCAACTCTGCATTTAGACTCCATATGAGATCCCACATCGGTTGAGGAGGAGAACAGGAGAACGAAGCATTCTTTATAAGGGTGTGGAAATCTCTCCCTAGCAGACGTGTTTTAAAAACCTCGAGGGAAAGCCCCAAAGAGGACAATATCTGCTAGCGGTGGGCTTGGGCCGTTACACTCCAACTTTCAAATTTATACTTGTTTCATTGTGTTTTTTGAACATTTTGTTGCTACCGATCGAAAACTTGACTTCACGGTATTTACATGCGCTGGCTAGGTTGAGTTGGAGGATCCAGTTGAGAACATTGGTGCTAAGCTAGTCAGACAAGCTGCTGCGAAGACCAACGACTTAGCTGGAGATGGAACGACAACTTCAGTTGTTTTGGCTCAGGGTCTTATTGCTGAAGGTGTCAAGGTATTCAGATTCAGAGTAGTGCTATGTTTAAGCATTCCCTCATGGATTTTTACTAACTGATCGGAACATATTTTAGGTCGTGGCAGCTGGAGCAAACCCTGTTCTTATCACAAGAGGCATTGAAAAAACGGCCAAAGCGCTGGTCTCTGAACTCAAAAAAATGTCGAAAGAGGTAAAAGTGCATGGTTTAACGACTCCCATCATTTGACGGTTGGATGAAATGTTTCTTAACAAGCAATTATATTCGTGAATGGTTAGGTTGAAGACAGCGAATTGGCCGATGTGGCTGCAGTTAGTGCTGGAAATAACTACGAAGTGGGTAACATGATAGCTGAAGCCATGAGCAAGGTAGGACGAAAGGGTGTGGTGACTCTTGAAGAGGGAAGGAGTGCCGATAACAGTCTCTATGTCGTCGAAGGAATGCAGTTTGACAGGGGTTATATCTCTCCTTATTTTGTCACCGATAGCGAGAAAATGGCCGTGGAATTCGATAATTGCAAGGTATATGCGATATTCCATTGAATCATTTCATGATTGGCCGTAAGTCTTCGTGTTTTCGTGTCTTCTAACCTTCTGTACTATGTGAACAGCTGCTTCTTGTTGACAAAAAGATCACTAATGCAAGGGATCTTATTAACATACTGGAAGAGGCCATCAGAGGTGGCTATCCCGTTTTGATAATGGCCGAGGATATCGAGCAAGAAGCTCTGGCAACTCTTGTAGTAAACAAACTGAGAGGATCTTTGAAGATCGCTGCACTTAAAGCTCCAGGGTTTGGCGAGCGCAAGAGCCAGTACCTTGACGACATTGCTATTCTTACTGGAGGTCTTCTCTCTTCTTCATTCATTCCCTTAATGAAGGAAGCGTAAGTTATCGATGTTTTTCTGGGTTGTTATTGATTTTCTTTTTCGGGTTATACAGCCACGGTTATCAGAGAGGAGGTCGGGCTTTCCTTAGACAAAGCTGGAAAGGAGGTACTTGGAACTGCATCCAAGGTCGTGCTTACCAAAGATACCACGACAATTGTTGGCGACGGTAGCACCCAAGACGCAGTTTCTAAGCGTGTTGCACAGATTAAAACTCTGATTGAGGTAGACATAGTGATATTTTAAGTTTATTTTATTGTTTTTGCTCGAAGTTTTTCACGTCACGCTCGAGCCGACTGAACTGGATACTGGTTTTGTCGTAATTATGTAGGCTGCAGACCAGGACTACGAGAAAGAGAAACTTAACGAGAGAATTGCCAAACTTTCTGGTGGTGTAGCAGTTATACAGGTAAATTTAGTTTCCGTAGTGTATCAGCTTGTTCTACGAACTATGCGTCTATACATGTTTGTGACGTTTTGCCAATTCATGAAGGTTGGAGCACAAACCGAGACCGAACTCAAGGAAAAGAAACTGAGAGTTGAAGACGCTCTTAACGCTACGAAGGTACTGTTTAATATGCTGTGTCTTTCTAAAATGGCTGTATTAGCTAAGAATCGACGAAGTAACGGCTTCGACCATGGAACGATTATTACTTTTCATGGTTGAATGGATTTGGGTTAATGTCGAAAATTTGAAACGATTTGCAGGCAGCTGTTGAGGAAGGTATTGTTGTTGGCGGTGGTTGCACCCTCCTTAGACTCGCATCGAAGGTCGACGCGATCAAGTTATCCTTTGAAAATGATGAAGAGAAGGTAACCTGTCTAGTGAAATTGTGTTCCATTAACTAGGCCACACTATACGATGGGTGGTACTTGATAAGTTTGTCATGTCTGTTCTTTACCATGTACTGTTGGTTCTTTTTAAATGTCTGGTTCGATGGCAGGTCGGAGCCGACATTGTCAAGAGAGCATTAGCTTATCCCCTCAAGCTGATAGCGAAGAACGCCGGTGTCAACGGTAGCGTTGTTAGCGAGAAGGTATATATGATTACAGTGCAACTGTTCGTTCTATCTCTCTGTCGTTCGTTGTCGTGGTTGTACGAAATTGTTGAGGTTTTTGTTTCTTTATCAGGTGTTGTCCAGTGACAACTTTAGATATGGATACAATGCAGCAACTGGGAATTATGAAGACCTTATGGCTGCTGGAATCATCGATCCAACCAAGGTGAGCATCGACCGATCCTTTTCATTGGACACGTTAAAATAGGATAATGTTTGTTTTTATTGGGTGAAAAAACGAGCCCGAGACCGAGGCTAGCTACAGAAAGGGGACCTCAATCCAACAAAGCAAACTAAGCTCATAGTTGCAACAATGCCTTGTTGTGAGATCCCATGAGCCATTCCTTATAAGGGTGTGAAAACCTCTCCCTAGTGAGGCTGATGCTGATACATAACAGGTTAAAGCGGACAATATTTACTAGTTGTGAGCTTGGACTGTTACAAATGGTATTAGAGTCGAACACCGGACAGTTTTCCAGCAAAGATGCTGGGCCTCGAAAGGGGGTGAATTGTAAGATTTGGACTGTTACAAATGGTATTAGAGCCGAACACCAGACAGTTTTCCAGCAAAGATGCTGGGCCTCGAAAGGGGGTGAATTGTAAGATTTGGACTGTTACAAATGGTATTAGAGCCGAACACCAGACAGTTTTCCAGCAAAGATGCTGGGCCTCGAAAGGGGGTGAATTGTAAGATTTGGACTGTTACAAATGGTATTAGAGCCGAACACCAGACAGTTTTCCAGCAAAGATGCTGGGCCTCGAAAGGGGGTGAATTGTAAGATTTGGACTGTTACAAATGGTATTAGAGCCGAACACCAGACAGTTTTCCAGCAAAGATGCTGGGCCTCGAAAGGGGGTGAATTGTAAGATTTGGACTGTTACAAATGGTATTAGAGCCGAACACCAGACAGTTTTCCAGCAAAGATGCTGGGCCTCGAAAGGGGGTGAATTGTAAGATCTCACATCGGTTGGAGAGAGAAATGAAACATTACAAGGGTGTGAAAACCTCTCCCTAGTACAGAAGTGTTTTAAAACCGTGAGGTTGATGGCGATGGGCGAAAGCAGATAACATCTGTTAGTAGTGGGTTTGGGCTGTTACAAATAGTATCAGAGCCAGACACCGGGCGGTGTGGATTGTGAAAACCTCTCCCCAGTGGAAGTATTTTAAAACCGTGAGGTTGATGGCAATGGGCCATAGTAGAAAATATTTGTTAGGAGTGAGTTTGGGCTGTTACAAATGGTATCAGGGCCGCCAGACACTGGCGGTTACAAATGGTATCAGAGCCAGACATTGGGCAGTGTGGATTGTGAGATCCCACATCGGTTGGAGAGGGAAATGGGCCAAAGCGGACAACATTTGTTAGTGGTGGGCTTGGGCGGTTACCATTTCTGACCTCCCAAACCTCATCGGACTGCATCACGTGTTTAAAAATCTTATTAATAGAGTAGTATGGTGTATGTATGTGTGAAGTGGGGGATGTGTGTTTATGTTTGTTCAGGTGGTTAGATGCTGCTTAGAACATGCAGCTTCAGTGGCGAAGACATTCTTGATGTCGGACTGTGTGGTGGTGGAGATCAAGGAGCCTGAGCCAGTTGCTGCCGGCAATCCCATGGACAATTCAGGGTATGGGTACTGATGAGAGTAGCAGTCAAAAGAGGAAGAGAGTAATAATGAAGGGAGGCAGCGATGAATGGTGTTAAAAAGAGAGGCCATTTTTCATGTTTATTTTTGTAGATTCAGCCATTTCTTTGCCCTAAAGAGAGAGTCCTTAGAAGAAAATATGAAAGCATTGAAACAACATTAGAACCTTCTTTTGTGGAATTTTAATGATTCAGACCATATTATTCTTCTCTTTAACTTCTTTCTCTCTCTCTTCTCCCATGTTCAAAACTATCATTTGCTTTCAAAAAATGGTGACTTTTGGTGCAAACGTTTGTCTCTGGAGGGTTCGGCAACCCATATGCATTTTAAAAACCTGAAATCCCGTTGTTACAGTTGGTATCAAGGCCAAAAAGACCTTAGACCTTATATATATATATATATAGTTGGTATCATAGCTAGACACGGGACGTTGGACCTTATATATATATATATAAATAAAGTTGTTACAGATATATAAAGTTGGTATCAGAGTCAGACACTAGACTTTATATATGTATATAGTTGGTATAAGAGTCAGACGTTGGACCTTTTATATATATGTATATATATATGCAGTTGATATCAAAGCCATACATTGGATCTTATATATATAAAGTTGTTATAGTTGGTATCAGAGTCAAACACTGGATCTTTTATATATATATATATATATATCAAGTTGTTACATCTTATATATATATATAAAGTTGCCTGGACCTTATATATATAAAGTTGTTACAGTTGGTATAAAGTGGTTAATGTTGATATCAGAGCCAGGACCTTATATATATAAAGTTGTTACAGTTGATATCAGAGGCAGACACTGGACTTTATATATAAAGTTACATGTGGCAACTAAAGGCGTAACAGATCTATCAACGTCACGTGCATATATGTGCTCAGAATTCGACCCCTAATAACTCCAATATTTTTTTACATCTCATGCAACATGGTTACGATTAATCATGAAGTTCTTATAATTATGAAGGTATGCTATTGCATCTTTCGTTCTAGGTATAATTTAAGAACATTAAAATTTAAAATAAAAATTAATAGAACGCCTTCAATAAAAATTAAAATTTACATTTTGTCTACCATCAATATTTGTTTAAATTGTAAATGTTTCTCAACTTTAAAATTTGTTTAAAAAATAAAAAAAAAAAAAAAAAAAAAAAAATTGTAAGAATAAAAATTATATATGAGAAATAAATAAATAAATAAATAAATAAATAAATAAATTTATTTATTTAAAAAAAAAATATATATATATATAGCAGCAGCAGAAGAAAAGGTACACGGAATAACCAAACAACCATCAGTTTCGATCGTTGCGAAAAGCGCGTCCCTCTTTTCTCTATTTTTTATTTTTATTTTCCATTTTCTTTAACCGTTTCCCATCCTTTTCTCTCTTTTTTTTTTTTTTAAAAATAAAAATATTACAGATTTTATTTTCTTATAAATTTATTTTAAATTAATATATTATTTACTGTCTGTCTCGTTTAAAATTTATATAGTTTTCATATACTGTCTTTAAAGAATTTGAGCTCGTGATACCTACGATCTTTTAGGCTCTAAAACGTTGAACGGGTTGAACGGGTTTATATTATTATATGATTTGATTAAATTGATATATTATAGGATTGGAAGTAGGTGAATTGAATGCCTAAAGAACAAATAAAACCCAAAAATATATATTAAAGAAAAAAAATGGAAAAAAGTAAGCATACAGAAAGAGTGTGAAAAAGAGGAAGAATGAATGAAAAACGTAACACTCCAAATCCATGCATGTTACTAAATCGCTAATTTTTTTTTTTTTTTTTTTTTTTTTTTTTCATTTTTGATTTTCTTGTTTAAATTTTTGAACCACTTTTTGATTTTGATTTTGATTTTGATTTTGATTTTGATTTTGATTTTCGGTTCTTGATCTTTCCTGTAATCTCTCTCTCTCTCTCTCTATTTCTGTTTCTATTTCTATATCTCCATCTTCTTCTTCTTCTTCTTCACGCCGCCTCTCTTTCTCACCTTACCTAGAGCGCTCTGTCACTCTTCTTTTGCATTGTTCTTTGTTGTATCATAAACCCAATTCCCCACATTCTCTTCTTCTCACTCAAACGTACTGTTCTTCGTTCATTTTCGTGTATATTGTCGTTTCTTCCATTGATTCCTCGTTTTTCTCACGTGGGTGTCGTTTTCTTTTCATATCATCAACTGGGTTAGTCTCGATCCTCTGTTTTTCATTTTCTTTTTCATCATCCGGCGTTGGAAATCCGTGTGATTCTTGGATTTTGTTTGCTTATGTTTGTGTAATCTTTTATGACCCATGTTTTTGGGGGATTTCTTGTGTTGGNACATAATTTTTTAATATTTTTCTTGAGTTTCTTGCAATTTTCTAAGCATTATTTTTGTATAATCGTGTTCTTGGGTTTGAATGTTTCGTTTATGGAATTGCTTGTTTCCTGGGAAATCGTCTCGACGATGAGATTGTTCTTGATGGGTTTGTCATTGTTGATTAAAGGGTGTTGCCATATAGTTCTTGTTGGTTTCTTTTTTTGTAGAATTTAAGGTTTAGAATGGCTTGTTTCTATTTGTGTTCTTCATCTAAGGCTTGTTAGTGTTCTGATATAGGTCATTTAAGGCTTACACAATAGAAAAATGGGCAGTAAACTGAAGCTTGAACTTGAGAAGCTTTTCAGTGAGGATCTGATAGTTGCTTGTGACAATGAACATGCTGAAGAATCTGTTCATAAAGGAATGTCTTCGATGGTTGCAGATTCTTGTAATGGGTTGTCCTTGGATGAACTCCACAATAATGGGAGTTTGGAGAATGGAAAGGTCTCGATCGGTCAATTTGGAGACCGATCGTTGACATCTGCAGTCGAGAAACTAAGTTTGGGCGGGGAGGGGACAGGGAAGACTTGGATGAATCACCCCAATTTGATGGATGATCAATTTGAAAGCTATTTGAATAAACATTCACTCAAAACTGAACCATCAATGGTGAGTGATCCTCCTTTGAGACCTTCACATTGTGTGAACAATGGCTATTATGAGATTCGTATGCCGGGTCTTCCCCCTCAGATCTCGGTCGAAGCGAGACCTGTTTCTGATGTCCACAAGAATGGGGAGGCGGGTCACGTTCCGCCATTGAAGACTCCTTCTGCTATGCCATTCACTCATCATGAACAAATGTTGCACAGTGGGTTATCCCCAATTCATTTTATGCGCCCACAACAAATGAATCATGGTGAAATAGGTTCAAATTGTACAAAAGAACAGCAGCTCCTGAGCTGCAGGATGCAAGGACAGCACCAATACCTGTATGATCTTCATAATCAGCAACGGGAATATTCGAATCTATTTGAATCTTGTGGTAAACCATTTGGGTCGTTGCGGTTTCGGAGTCCGAATCAGGAATGTTTTATTGAGGTTCCATTTTCTCCCTATCTTGGGCAGTTTAAACATGAAGGATTCTGCAATAGGACTGCACATTATGCGGGTTCGGGCGTACCAAATCTTGTATTTACAAAACCGAACGTAGATACATTAGATTCCCAGGAAAAGAGTTTCAATCAATGTTCTCCTAGGAAGGTCCCCATGAGGACACATGGACCGATCGGAGTTGATTGTATGAAGGCTCCGATCGGAGTTGATGCTGAGAAACTTAAGTATTATATCAGCAATGGATTTGGTTGTCCAAGTTGTATTGTTAGGCAGAATGGTTTACCTTCAACAACTAAAGATTGCATCTGTCATGACAACTTAAGGGCATCTTCTACGTTATCGAGTTACAAAAATCATCCGATAGAGATACCGCCTTCAAAATGTAACTCTCTTGACGAAGCCACGGGTAAAATATATCTCATGGCTAAAGATCAACATGGTTGTCGCTTCTTACAACGGATGTTCACTGAGGGTACTAAAGAAGATATCGAGATGATTTTCGGTGAGATCATTCATCATGTTTCTGAGCTCATGATTGACCCTTTTGGAAACTATTTGATACAGAAACTCCTTGGAGTTTGTGACGAGGATCAACGCCTTCAAATTCTTTATAAGATTAACCGACCCGGTGAACTGATTCGAATCTCGTGTAATATGCATGGGTATGCTCTATCTCTGTCTGTCTTTGATCTAGTTCTCTTCTTTAATATTCATGTTTCGAAACTACAGGACTCGTGCCGTTCAGAAGCTCATCGAGACTCTCAAAACGCCGGAGCAGTTTTCCATGGTTGTCTCTTTATTGAAGACTGGTATAGTGATACTCATGAAGAATGTTAATGGTAACCATGTAGCACAGCATTGCCTGCAGTATTTGATGCCTGATTATATTGGTGTAAGATTTGTTTCTTGAAACTTTGCTCTCAATTTTAGCTTGCCATCTTGCAATAAAATGGATTCTTCTGCAGTTTCTTTTTGATGCTGCAATAAAATCTTGTGTCGAGGTTGCAACCGATCGCCACGGTTGTTGCGTGCTTCAAAAGTGCCTTTCTGTTTCTGATGCTCGATACCGAGACCGTTTGCTAAGTGAGGTCGTACGTAATGCTTTGGTCCTTTCCCAAGATCAGTACGGGTAATTTACTTTTGTTCTCTGCACTCTACATTGTCGATAAGTGCTCGACTTTACGTTGCAATGATGCAGGAACTATGTCGTGCAATTCTCCCTCGAGCTTGGGCGCTGTCCAACGAGCATTCCTTGGGTGACGCCTGGTATCTTCAAACGACTAGAGGGCCATTTTGCAGACTTGTCTATCCAGAAATATAGCAGTAATGTTGTTGAAAAATGTGCTTATACTGGAGAAGATTATCTCTTTAAGATTATCGACGAGTTGATCAACGACGAACGATTCAGCCAAATTATGCTGAACCCATATGGAAACTATGCAGTTCAAGCTGTTCTTGCTCGTTCTTGGAATTTCAAAGTGAGTATCACTCCCCCTTTGGCTCCTATGAAGTTAGTACTCACTGGTTGTTGAACTGTTTGATTTATACAATCTCTACTGCATTGAACTATGAACAGAGTCCTGTTCATGCTAAACTTGTGGCTGCTATCAGACCGCACGTCCCGTTGCTCAGGACGAACATGTATGGGAAGAAAGTCCTCGCCGTGCTAACAAAAGCGAGCTAAACGGCTGCTGCTATCATCGACGAAGATCGCCTGCCTTCTAACCTGCATTTCTTGTTGTTTGTTAAAAGGACATGACTAGTTTTGTCTTTCTCTTTGTTCTTTTGTTTGTTAAGGGAGCTTAGGCCATTAACCATGGCTGCAACTGTGCAACATGGTTCGTCTCCATATCTCGAAAGAAAACCAATCGGAGTTGAGAAGACGATCATCCATCTCAATCCGTTCCAACAAATGGTAACATGTCTGTATTTTCCTTTGTAGATTCGCTGTTGTACTGGCGACCGAGATGACGATGGTAAGCTTCGGCTCTTTTCGAGGGTAATGTATAGACCGCAAAATATGATTGAAATCATCGGGTCTGTGGAGGAGGAGTCATATTCTACTACTCGTCTTTGTTCGAGAGCTTTTTTTGCTTTTTAGTTCAATAAATGTGTAGTTGGAGAATCGAACCATCAATCTTTTATATACTTAACTAGCTCGATTGAGTTGTTTAGAAAGCTCGTGATTTGTTCTCTCCTCGAATATGCATGAAAATGAAAATAAAGTCTATGTTTCCTATAAAGGGCAGAGAAAAAGGAGGAGATGAAAGGTAGTAATGATGGTGTTGGAGGTCAAAATGGTAACTTTAATGGAGTGTGTTTTTGTCTAAGAAATAAATGGCTAATTTGTTGTTTGCTTTAATAATGAATAAGAAAGGTGAAGTTGGAGGTCTAAGCGACGTCGTTTTTTTAGCTTTGTCAGTGTAGGAATACGACATGTCGGAAAAGGGAATTAAAATAATAACAATAACTCAGCAAAAAATAAATTAGAATAAAAATAATAAAACGAAGAATGTGAAACAAAAGATCATTTTTGAAAGATGCGAAAAATGTGTGTTTTTTTTTTTTTTAATTTTTTTTTTAAAAATTTATTTTTTATATAAAAAAGAATTTAAAAGATTATTTTGTTGGCCCATTTTAAAACATTATTATTATTCTGTTATCCCGATCATGATTTTTCTACCTAGAGGGAAAAGTCCTCCCTTTTTTGGCCAGTTGTGGGTAAGGAGGGATTTGAACCCTTGACATCGTGTGATACCATTTGTAACGACCCAGATCCACTGCGAGCATATATTGTTATCTTTGGACTTACCTTCAGGCTTTATTAAAACGCGTGCTATAGGGGAAGGTTTCCATACCTTTATAGATGGTGGTTTGTTTTTCTCCTCAACATGGGACATCACAATGGTCCTTCCCTTTTTTGTCGGTTGTGGGCAAGGAGGGATTCAAACCCCTGACATCGTGGTTCGTAGCCACGTGCTCTAATCCTCTGAGCTATAGGCCTCACCCCGTCTCCACTGAATCTGATCTGTTAACATTTGGAAAATAGGACGATTCTTTCTTCACCATCTCTTTAATTGTAAAAGAAGAATGAATCGAAAAAAATTGCTATTGAAACTTTCTTTCTTCTGCTCTCAAGACTCTACAAAGCTCAAACATAGTATAGGAAGAAAATGGCAAATATAATAATAAATAATAATAATTTAAAGTGCAAATATTATATATATATCAAGTAATATAGCAAATTCTCAATTTGAAAAAAAAAAATATTAAAAAATGGACATTCAAACAAACCATATTATAAAACAAAAAAGTACAAATATATATTGTTATAAAGTTTGGTCAAACATTAGAATAATATGAAATCTTTGTTCATATAAAATATTTGAAAAAGACATTATTTTAAGGAAAGGTAGAGAGAGAGAGAGAGAAATTAAAAAAAAAAAAAAATAAATAAATAAAGAATTTGTTTTGATTTTGATATCTCCAACAATTCCCCCAAAACAAACAAAACCCATCAGTGTAAGCCTCACACACACAGAGTGAAAGAAGAAGAAAAAAAAAAAAAAAAAAAAAAAAAAAAGGGGAAGAAACAATGGAAAACGTAACACTCCAAATCCATGCAGGTTACTTGATTTCTATCTCTTTTTGATTGATATTTACAAATCTCTCTTTATTTTTCCTATAATTTCTCCTCCTTTAATCCTTCTCTTCTTCTTCACGCCGCCTCTCTTCTTCCTCTTCTGCTTCTTCTTCTTCTTCTTCTCCTACACCGCTTTGCCTTCCCTTTCGATCCCCCTTCTATTCCATTCGATCATTCATGGAAAACCCACATTTTCTTTTCCAACTTCTTTCATAAAAAACTTTCCCTTTTTCCTCCACATTCCCCCTTTTCGCCTTTTGCTCATCGTTTACTGGGTTAGTCTTGATTGATCCTTTTGCATTTTTTGTGTTCTTGGAGCTCTTGCGATTCTGATTTTGTTTGATCGAGTTCTGTGAGGTGATGACCCTGTTTTTGATTTTGATGATCGAGCATGTTTTTGGGAGTTTTCTTTGTCTATTTGTGTGTGTGTTCTTAGAAGACTTTTGGGTTTTTGATCTACATGAATGTTGTTTTTTCATTGTAATGAAGAAGGGTACACTCTATTAGTGAGCGATCGTGATAAGTTTTATGGGTTTGGTGATTTTTGATCGGATTCTGATTATTGGGTTTTGTTCTAAATTTGTTGTTCTTATCTGGGTTGTGGGATTATAGTGATTTGATTGCTGTTCTTTGCAATGTAGATTGGGAATTTGTTCGAATTATGAACTGATCGTTGAAACTGAAGAACTGTTTGCCTTTTGCTGCTTTATAGGCTGAAGTAGGAACGTTTGTGGTACTGTTTCATTTGTTCTTTAGGTGAGGGGTTTGCTTGTGAGATACAACAATGGAGGAGATGGGTAATGAACTGGAATTTGCTGATCTAGCGAGGCTTATTGGTGATGAGTTTCCAAATGTTGCATCTGGTAATGCACATAATGAAGAACAAGGCTTGTTTTCGGTACCGGTGAGCTCCTATGAAGGGCCTTCGGTTCGAAATTTCGATAGCAATGGGAATTTGATGGATGGAAATATCTCTATGAGTAAACTCCAGCAATTATCTAGGCAAAATTCCNATGAATAAGAAAGGTGAAGTTGGAGGTCTAAGCGACGTCGTTTTTTTAGCTTTGTCAGTGTAGGAATACGACATGTCGGAAAAGGGAATTAAAATAATAACAATAACTCAGCAAAAAATAAATTAGAATAAAAATAATAAAACGAAGAATGTGAAACAAAAGATCATTTTTGAAAGATGCGAAAAATGTGTGTTTTTTTTTTTTTTAATTTTTTTTTTAAAAATTTATTTTTTATATAAAAAAGAATTTAAAAGATTATTTTGTTGGCCCATTTTAAAACATTATTATTATTCTGTTATCCCGATCATGATTTTTCTACCTAGAGGGAAAAGTCCTCCCTTTTTTGGCCAGTTGTGGGTAAGGAGGGATTTGAACCCTTGACATCGTGTGATACCATTTGTAACGACCCAGATCCACTGCGAGCATATATTGTTATCTTTGGACTTACCTTCAGGCTTTATTAAAACGCGTGCTATAGGGGAAGGTTTCCATACCTTTATAGATGGTGGTTTGTTTTTCTCCTCAACATGGGACATCACAATGGTCCTTCCCTTTTTTGTCGGTTGTGGGCAAGGAGGGATTCAAACCCCTGACATCGTGGTTCGTAGCCACGTGCTCTAATCCTCTGAGCTATAGGCCTCACCCCGTCTCCACTGAATCTGATCTGTTAACATTTGGAAAATAGGACGATTCTTTCTTCACCATCTCTTTAATTGTAAAAGAAGAATGAATCGAAAAAAATTGCTATTGAAACTTTCTTTCTTCTGCTCTCAAGACTCTACAAAGCTCAAACATAGTATAGGAAGAAAATGGCAAATATAATAATAAATAATAATAATTTAAAGTGCAAATATTATATATATATCAAGTAATATAGCAAATTCTCAATTTGAAAAAAAAAAATATTAAAAAATGGACATTCAAACAAACCATATTATAAAACAAAAAAGTACAAATATATATTGTTATAAAGTTTGGTCAAACATTAGAATAATATGAAATCTTTGTTCATATAAAATATTTGAAAAAGACATTATTTTAAGGAAAGGTAGAGAGAGAGAGAGAGAAATTAAAAAAAAAAAAAAATAAATAAATAAAGAATTTGTTTTGATTTTGATATCTCCAACAATTCCCCCAAAACAAACAAAACCCATCAGTGTAAGCCTCACACACACAGAGTGAAAGAAGAAGAAAAAAAAAAAAAAAAAAAAAAAAAAAAGGGGAAGAAACAATGGAAAACGTAACACTCCAAATCCATGCAGGTTACTTGATTTCTATCTCTTTTTGATTGATATTTACAAATCTCTCTTTATTTTTCCTATAATTTCTCCTCCTTTAATCCTTCTCTTCTTCTTCACGCCGCCTCTCTTCTTCCTCTTCTGCTTCTTCTTCTTCTTCTTCTCCTACACCGCTTTGCCTTCCCTTTCGATCCCCCTTCTATTCCATTCGATCATTCATGGAAAACCCACATTTTCTTTTCCAACTTCTTTCATAAAAAACTTTCCCTTTTTCCTCCACATTCCCCCTTTTCGCCTTTTGCTCATCGTTTACTGGGTTAGTCTTGATTGATCCTTTTGCATTTTTTGTGTTCTTGGAGCTCTTGCGATTCTGATTTTGTTTGATCGAGTTCTGTGAGGTGATGACCCTGTTTTTGATTTTGATGATCGAGCATGTTTTTGGGAGTTTTCTTTGTCTATTTGTGTGTGTGTTCTTAGAAGACTTTTGGGTTTTTGATCTACATGAATGTTGTTTTTTCATTGTAATGAAGAAGGGTACACTCTATTAGTGAGCGATCGTGATAAGTTTTATGGGTTTGGTGATTTTTGATCGGATTCTGATTATTGGGTTTTGTTCTAAATTTGTTGTTCTTATCTGGGTTGTGGGATTATAGTGATTTGATTGCTGTTCTTTGCAATGTAGATTGGGAATTTGTTCGAATTATGAACTGATCGTTGAAACTGAAGAACTGTTTGCCTTTTGCTGCTTTATAGGCTGAAGTAGGAACGTTTGTGGTACTGTTTCATTTGTTCTTTAGGTGAGGGGTTTGCTTGTGAGATACAACAATGGAGGAGATGGGTAATGAACTGGAATTTGCTGATCTAGCGAGGCTTATTGGTGATGAGTTTCCAAATGTTGCATCTGGTAATGCACATAATGAAGAACAAGGCTTGTTTTCGGTACCGGTGAGCTCCTATGAAGGGCCTTCGGTTCGAAATTTCGATAGCAATGGGAATTTGATGGATGGAAATATCTCTATGAGTAAACTCCAGCAATTATCTAGGCAAAATTCCATGCCAGGGGACTCGTCCTTGACGCTTGCGTTTGAGAAGTTGAACTTTGGCGATGAGGCGAAGGGGCGTGCTTGGAAGTCGTTGCAGCAGGGTCATGCCGTTCTGTTGGAAGATCATTACTCAGAGAATTTGAACAAACAATTACACATTATGGATCCATCAGTGTTAGCTTCTTGGGTTTCTTCGAATCACTTGAGTAATGGTGTTCATAGCCCTCATATGACAAAATTTAGCCATCAAAACTCTCCTTCCAGACATATACCTGAACAGTACAATAAGTGGCAGGTTGGTCAGCTACAGTCTTTCGAGACGTCCTCCCCTGCGATGCCGTTAACCCATGAGATGTCTAATGTGTCTTCTCCAAATTTGCAGTTCCCTATCACACCTCAAATGCAGCAAATTTTCCATAATGGGCGGCCTCCGGTTCGTTACATACATCCGCAACAGATAAATCACTGTCAAATTGGTTGGAATTACGCCGAGGAGGATAAGTTGTATAGGATGCATGAGCAGTACCCATACCTGCAGCATCTTCATGAGCAGCAAATTCAATCCCATGAGAACATTGCAAGTAGGATTTCATGTCAGAATCGTAAGCAGCCATATTACGAGGTTCCAATAGCTCACCATCTCGAACAGTCTAATTATGAACCATCTTGGAAGACGTATGCGTTTCATAGGGGTTCAAATCAGTTTAGTCCTGTATTTCCATCACACTATATGGACACAATTCAAGGTATGGAGAAATTTTCCTTTCCTAGAAAGATCCTTGCAAGGAGTCCTAGATTGAACACAGTTGATTNTTGTTGGCCCATTTTAAAACATTATTATTATTCTGTTATCCCGATCATGATTTTTCTACCTAGAGGGAAAAGTCCTCCCTTTTTTGGCCAGTTGTGGGTAAGGAGGGATTTGAACCCTTGACATCGTGTGATACCATTTGTAACGACCCAGATCCACTGCGAGCATATATTGTTATCTTTGGACTTACCTTCAGGCTTTATTAAAACGCGTGCTATAGGGGAAGGTTTCCATACCTTTATAGATGGTGGTTTGTTTTTCTCCTCAACATGGGACATCACAATGGTCCTTCCCTTTTTTGTCGGTTGTGGGCAAGGAGGGATTCAAACCCCTGACATCGTGGTTCGTAGCCACGTGCTCTAATCCTCTGAGCTATAGGCCTCACCCCGTCTCCACTGAATCTGATCTGTTAACATTTGGAAAATAGGACGATTCTTTCTTCACCATCTCTTTAATTGTAAAAGAAGAATGAATCGAAAAAAATTGCTATTGAAACTTTCTTTCTTCTGCTCTCAAGACTCTACAAAGCTCAAACATAGTATAGGAAGAAAATGGCAAATATAATAATAAATAATAATAATTTAAAGTGCAAATATTATATATATATCAAGTAATATAGCAAATTCTCAATTTGAAAAAAAAAAATATTAAAAAATGGACATTCAAACAAACCATATTATAAAACAAAAAAGTACAAATATATATTGTTATAAAGTTTGGTCAAACATTAGAATAATATGAAATCTTTGTTCATATAAAATATTTGAAAAAGACATTATTTTAAGGAAAGGTAGAGAGAGAGAGAGAGAAATTAAAAAAAAAAAAAAATAAATAAATAAAGAATTTGTTTTGATTTTGATATCTCCAACAATTCCCCCAAAACAAACAAAACCCATCAGTGTAAGCCTCACACACACAGAGTGAAAGAAGAAGAAAAAAAAAAAAAAAAAAAAAAAAAAAAGGGGAAGAAACAATGGAAAACGTAACACTCCAAATCCATGCAGGTTACTTGATTTCTATCTCTTTTTGATTGATATTTACAAATCTCTCTTTATTTTTCCTATAATTTCTCCTCCTTTAATCCTTCTCTTCTTCTTCACGCCGCCTCTCTTCTTCCTCTTCTGCTTCTTCTTCTTCTTCTTCTCCTACACCGCTTTGCCTTCCCTTTCGATCCCCCTTCTATTCCATTCGATCATTCATGGAAAACCCACATTTTCTTTTCCAACTTCTTTCATAAAAAACTTTCCCTTTTTCCTCCACATTCCCCCTTTTCGCCTTTTGCTCATCGTTTACTGGGTTAGTCTTGATTGATCCTTTTGCATTTTTTGTGTTCTTGGAGCTCTTGCGATTCTGATTTTGTTTGATCGAGTTCTGTGAGGTGATGACCCTGTTTTTGATTTTGATGATCGAGCATGTTTTTGGGAGTTTTCTTTGTCTATTTGTGTGTGTGTTCTTAGAAGACTTTTGGGTTTTTGATCTACATGAATGTTGTTTTTTCATTGTAATGAAGAAGGGTACACTCTATTAGTGAGCGATCGTGATAAGTTTTATGGGTTTGGTGATTTTTGATCGGATTCTGATTATTGGGTTTTGTTCTAAATTTGTTGTTCTTATCTGGGTTGTGGGATTATAGTGATTTGATTGCTGTTCTTTGCAATGTAGATTGGGAATTTGTTCGAATTATGAACTGATCGTTGAAACTGAAGAACTGTTTGCCTTTTGCTGCTTTATAGGCTGAAGTAGGAACGTTTGTGGTACTGTTTCATTTGTTCTTTAGGTGAGGGGTTTGCTTGTGAGATACAACAATGGAGGAGATGGGTAATGAACTGGAATTTGCTGATCTAGCGAGGCTTATTGGTGATGAGTTTCCAAATGTTGCATCTGGTAATGCACATAATGAAGAACAAGGCTTGTTTTCGGTACCGGTGAGCTCCTATGAAGGGCCTTCGGTTCGAAATTTCGATAGCAATGGGAATTTGATGGATGGAAATATCTCTATGAGTAAACTCCAGCAATTATCTAGGCAAAATTCCATGCCAGGGGACTCGTCCTTGACGCTTGCGTTTGAGAAGTTGAACTTTGGCGATGAGGCGAAGGGGCGTGCTTGGAAGTCGTTGCAGCAGGGTCATGCCGTTCTGTTGGAAGATCATTACTCAGAGAATTTGAACAAACAATTACACATTATGGATCCATCAGTGTTAGCTTCTTGGGTTTCTTCGAATCACTTGAGTAATGGTGTTCATAGCCCTCATATGACAAAATTTAGCCATCAAAACTCTCCTTCCAGACATATACCTGAACAGTACAATAAGTGGCAGGTTGGTCAGCTACAGTCTTTCGAGACGTCCTCCCCTGCGATGCCGTTAACCCATGAGATGTCTAATGTGTCTTCTCCAAATTTGCAGTTCCCTATCACACCTCAAATGCAGCAAATTTTCCATAATGGGCGGCCTCCGGTTCGTTACATACATCCGCAACAGATAAATCACTGTCAAATTGGTTGGAATTACGCCGAGGAGGATAAGTTGTATAGGATGCATGAGCAGTACCCATACCTGCAGCATCTTCATGAGCAGCAAATTCAATCCCATGAGAACATTGCAAGTAGGATTTCATGTCAGAATCGTAAGCAGCCATATTACGAGGTTCCAATAGCTCACCATCTCGAACAGTCTAATTATGAACCATCTTGGAAGACGTATGCGTTTCATAGGGGTTCAAATCAGTTTAGTCCTGTATTTCCATCACACTATATGGACACAATTCAAGGTATGGAGAAATTTTCCTTTCCTAGAAAGATCCTTGCAAGGAGTCCTAGATTGAACACAGTTGATTCTATGAGGTTTATGTCTATTGGTGCTGATAAATCAGCCAATCATGTCAACCAAAGTAGAATAATTCGCTCAAATAGCTGTGTTCGACGCAACAATTTGACTGAATGCATTTATCGTGATCACTCATCTGCCATGTACTCGAAATCAGCAAGTCTTAAGTTGTTTCCTGAAAGATTTAACTCTGTTGATGAAGTCAGGGGTAGAATATTTCTCATGGCTAAAGACCAACATGGTTGTCGTTTCTTGCAACGAAAATTTGTGGAGGGTACAGATGAAGATATTGAGAAGATTTTCGATGAAATCATCGATCATGTTGTTGACCTCATGGTAGATGCATTTGGAAATTATCTAGTACAGAAGCTGCTTGAAGTTTGTAACGAAAATCAACGGATGCAAATTCTACATAGAATTACACAGAACCACGGCGAACTTGTTATAATTTCATGTGACATGCATGGGTACGCTCTTTTCCTGTCCTTTTCGATACCTCACGGGTCGTATATCCTAAATTCTTCTATCTTTACCACAGGACTCGTGCTATTCAGAAGGTTATTGAGACTCTTAAAACACAAGAGCAAGTCGACATGATTATCTCGGCTTTAAAGCCTGGTATAGTTACTTTGATGAAGAACATAAATGGAAACCATGTGGCACAACATTGCCTTGATTATTTAATGCCTAGTTGCCGCGAGGTGAGGATTATATTTCCCGATCTGTTTCAAGTGTGAAGATACTCACCTTTTCATCTGTAGTTTCGTCGTTTAGAACAACACGAAGGCCATCAGTATCTGTTTGATCATAGGAAACTATAAAATAAATTCCATACGTGATGCAACGGAGTAATCGTTTTTATTTGCATCTTTCTTGAGATTTTTGCTATTTTCATTCAAATTGTTCCTTTGGTTATTTCCCACTCAAGAAAAAGCATAGTCTTCAAGTAGTAGTCTTTGATAGCTCTTTGAACTGATGTGTTAGAACCTAATTTATGATCTGAACTACAATCTATTCTAGAAAATTTGTGGTAATAAGAACGAACGATCGCACGCGGGATGGGAATTTCTTTCTTTCTTTTCTTTTCGTAGATTTCAATGTTAATGTTGTTGCTGCTTGTGTTCTCATCTGTTACTGTTTTCGCTGCAGTTACTATTTGATGCTGCAAGAAATAGTTGTGTTGATCTTGCAACTGATCGCCACGGTTGTTGTGTTCTTCAAAAATGCCTCAGTTGTTCCAATAGCTTAGAACGAGATAATTTAATAAGCGAGATCACTCAAAATGCGCTGATTATTTCCCAAGATCAATACGGGTAATTCTATGCTCTCTCCCTTTCATTTTTCTCTCTCTATCTCATGTTCTTTGGTTTAAGTACTACTTTGGTCCTGTACTTTCGATTTTGGTTCATTATGGTCTCTATACTTTCAGAACGCTTAAATAGTGATCCTTTTAGGACCACAATTAACCAAAATCGAACGTACATGGATGAGATAAGAACGAACATTTTGCAAGTATAGAGGCTAAGTGAACCGAAACTGAAACTAGGAGGATCAAAGTAGTGTGTCTTTTATTTATTTTGGAAACAGATCAAGAAAAAGTTTTGGATTGGTCTAAAATAAGTATGAATATTAAGAATTATTCTCTTTGTAGCCATAGGATCATGTTAGCTTTGTTTTCTGACTCATATTCAACTAAAGTACGAATGTTGGAGTTGATTTGGAACTAAGAACGTGAACTGACTAAATTAAATTATATGCAGGAACTATGTTGTGCAATTCATCCTCAAGCTTAATCAGCGATGGGCTATGGAAGCTATACACAAACAGCTAGAGGGTAATTATGGGGACTTGTCCATGCAGAAATATAGTAGCAACGTCGTCGAAAAGTGCCTGCTATTTGCATATGGAGGACAACTTCCTAAAATTATGCATGAGTTGATCAATGATCCACAATTTGGTAAAATCATGCAGGACCCATATGGCAATTATGTAATTCAAACGGCATTGGGTAATACAGAGGTTAGGGCCAAGATTTCCCTTTTCTTTTTGGTAATTGTGTTCATATATGAAGAATGTGTGACGCCTTCTATTGTCAAACGGTGCTCGTAACTTTTCAAATTTGGAAACGTTACTATAAAAGTCATCTTAATGAAATAAAAACTATGCATCCCTCGTTTCAACGTCATGACAATTTTGCTGATTAGGTTAGCATAGTTCAATTGGTTCAAGCATATGCCTTCAGTGAAGAGGTTAAAGATTCAATTCTCCTAACCCCATGTGTGGTTTAGCTTAAAATGGTGTGAGGGGACCTATACCTTCGGTGAAGTGGTTAAAGATTCAATTCTCCTAACCCCACGTGTCGTTTAGCTTAAAATGGTGTGAGGGCGTCTATACCTTCAGTGAAGAGGTTAAAGATTCAATTCTCCTAACCCCACGTGTCGTTTAGCTTAAAATGGTGTGAGGGGGTCCATACCTTCAGTGAAGAGGTTAAAGATTCAATTCTCCTAACCCCACGTGTCGTTTAGTTTAAAATGGTATGAGGGGGTCTATACCTTCAGTGAAGAGGTTAAAGATTCAATTCTCCTGACCCCACGTGTTATTTAGTTTAAAATGGTGTGAGGGGGTCTATACCTTCAGTGAAGAGGTTAAAGATTCAATTCTCCTAACCCCACGTGTCGTTTAGCTTAAAATGGTGTGAGGGGGTCCATACCTTCAGTGAAGAGGTTAAAGATTCAATTCTCCTAACCCCACGTGTCGTTTAGTTTAAAATGGTATGAGGGGGTCTATACCTTCAGTGAAGAGGTTAAAGATTCAATTCTCCTGACCCCACGTGTTATTTAGTTTAAAATGGTGTGAAGGGGTCTATACCTTCCGTGAAGAGGTTAAAGATTCAATTCTCCTAACCCCACGTGTCGTTTAACTTAAAATGGTTGGAGACCATGGAAGGATTACTCTTTGCGTTGTCCCATTTTCGAATCACACTAGCAAAATTTTCTTAGAAGATACGCTTTCTTTTACTGACTGACTCATTGACCCTGAACAACCTTTCTAGTCAAAGATCCTAACGCTTCGGTGCTATGGAAACTCGAACATAAAATGTCGAAATTTCTTTTATATTATATCGTCCAACTGTTTTCGCACTTTTCTAATGCAAAGGAAGGCTTTTGGAAAACTGATTTGTAATGTAATTAGATGAATGTCTGTTTGTCTGCCATGCAGGGTAATCTCCATACTAAATTGGTCGAAGCGATAAGGCCACATATTCCTGTACTCAGGACGAGTCCATACGGAAAGAAAGTCCTTGCAGTATTTGGAAAATGCAACTAACCGTTTACTCGAGCGCTTCTAGTCATCGTATCATCTTGGTAAGAAAGCATAACAATTATTTTCCTTCAGTACTTTCTTTTAGTAAAGAATTTAGGCCAGGTCTATCTGGAAACAAACTTATCATGGGTGAAGACATATCCATATCTTCCCTAATCGTCGTTTTGGATAAGAGTTTAGGTTGGTCGTTTGGCTCGTTCATTGGCCGTGTTGTTTTTCTTGCTTTTTTCTCTCGTTTATTCGGCATAGTAAATAAATCGGTGAAGGTATAGAAGAGGGTATATGCAGTGTTGTACATTTGTTGGGATTCTGTTTCTGAAGCTCATTGCATGTAGAAGAAGAGTATATGTGTGAGATATGAGAGGGGCTTGCTTTGTATCATGCTACTGCTGCTTCTGCTGCTATCTTTTTTGGTTGGGCTGTGTAATTATCTCTCCTGTGAATTTATTGCAATTTGGGCTCTGTTTATTGTTCTGTCTCTTGCTTTTTTCGAACGTTTAGAGATCTATTAGACGTATTTAAAAGTTTGAGGACCAAATAGATACATTTAGCGGAGTTTAGGGATTGAATTTCTGCTGTCCCTGCCCGTTTCGTAGTGTTCTTCTTCCTCCCTCGTATTTTGTTGTGTACGATCAACAAACCACTAAGTAACTAGCTGCATAAGGAACATCCACACTATTCACTAAGACGGTCTCTAGGACGACTACCGTTCAAGGAAACGAAAAAAGGAAAGCTCTTTAAAGAGGGTTGAGTGAATAGGCTAGCTATTAGCGGATACGGCTCGTCTTCAAAGCCTCCCTTCTCTGTACTATAACTTTTTCGAATAGCTCCATCCCTCTCTTCTCCTCTTTGGACTCTTAGAACTCGACTTTGGATTGCTGCCATTGGGAAAGAGTTGTCCACTCTTCTCCTGATTCTCGCTCGAGGATGGTTGTCTGTCTCGATCTTTACTCTCTTGCTTTTAGGATCCGTTGCAGGCATTGATGCCACTTTTCAGCATTAGAAGCTTGATGTTACTCGACCCATCTTCGAACTTCGTTGAGCGCAGAGTCTCAGGAGTCGGGTTTGGTAATCCAAGTTGGTTTTTCTTAATCTGATGCTGACTAAGTTCAGTCGTTCAAATCCTCCACAATCGTATCGTCTGCTATACCTTCAATATCTTAGATAATCCTTAAAAATTTTCTCCTATATAAAATCATCCAATCCTTATCCACAAGTTGAAACGAGCGAGAAAACGTGCCAAATTCAGCCTATTTCGACTTCTTATCCACTTGTAAGTTGTTATCTTCATTGTACGACCAAAGCCGATAAAAGGGTTTGTGTTTTTTTGTAGAAACATTTGAAAAGAATACGTCGATCCTTCCAAAGATGAAAACATACGTAACTCACCAGAACGTTCATCTTGAACTAGAAAAACTCACAAACCGACCCCTTAAACATCAAAACACAAATCAAACAACATTCTTCCATGATTTTTATCTTATAAACTACAGAGTAGTTTCATTCTTCCAGCTTATATCATTCAAACTGGCACTCTTTATACAGCTCACGTCCTGTCGGATTAGAACAATAATCATAATACACATATGTTCTCTTCACATCCTCGTACAGTTCTTGTTGTCTAGGATTTAGCTGCCATTGTCGACCACTGTTCCATTCCAAGGCCTCCGAATCACAGCGGTTTCCAAATGGGCAGCCAAGAATGACAAAGCCTTTATAATTTGCTTGAAAAGGTGCCTGAGACCAATCCACTTTCTTGCCTCCTGATGCCCACGCCTCGCCATTCCAAATGCTTCCCATCACAACCATTGCTTGCGATGGGTATCTGCCCCCAATGGATGTGTGGTTTTTAAACACTCTTATGGGGATTTCATCTATGAACAACCTGAAATTTTCATCATAAATACTCAATAGTTGGAGGGTTTTTGCATAATTAATGATTGGTTTTGTTAAATTTGTGTTCATAGTTGATGGGTTTTGAGGGAACTTACACAATTTGATGGGAGTTCCAAAGGATTGAATAGCTATGAAAAGTTAAGGTTGGATCGAACCATAAACGAAGTCTTTGCTCTCTTCCTCCAGTGTCGTTGGCAAAAATGTTAGTTTGTAGGATATGTTCGGGTCCTTCTGTGCCCAAGAACTCGAAATCAATCTCATCGTGAGCTCCTGAATCGTTGTCTAGATTTGAATGTAGCTGTATTTCATCGTATCATAATTATTTACATAGATGTTCACTAGCAAGGTGGAAACATGGAAGTAGGGAAGCTTTTGAATAGATATAGATATATTTATATATAGAAAGTGAGACCGGTCGGGACGAGAACGAGGAATATAATCTCCATCCCTGACCCCGTTTTGCTTACGGGAAGAATTCTCTATCCACTCCCTTATTTTTCACCCCACTAATAACATTATCTCGAAAAATACAACACAAAATGAACTCTTTCGAAACAAGTTCCATAGATTAAGAAGATAATGAATGGACTAAAAAAAACTAAAATCTTACGTAAAAAAAGTTCCATAGATTAAGAAGATAATGAATGGACTAAAAAAAACTAAAATCTTACGTAAAAAGTTGTGACTACTCCCGGAGAGGCTCTTGATGGTAGCTTTAATTTCATCTGAAAATATCCTGAACCGTACTCGAGCTTCGACTTGAAACAAGTTCCTTTATTTTGTTCAATCAAAATTACACGTTATTCTCTTATAACATATTTATAGAAAAAGTTATTTCTTGTCGTCGTAACGATCAAATTTAAAGTATATTTTAACCGTAATTTCATATATGTAGGATAGATCTAGGTTAACTCATGTATCACTTATATACTCGGGCATCATTATATGTGCACAAATCAAAGTTAACCTAATCGAAACTTTTAAAACCGATGTCAATATCCAACAAAATCGTGTTCACTATTATCCATTATTGACATATTTTGTGAGAGATTAAACTAAATTATAAGAAAAACGAAAGATTTTCTTTCGATAGAGACCTGAATCATGATCAAGAGAGAGTTGAACTTCTAATCCACCTCGTAACCGTACGAAATGATCTTGACTATAGATGACAAAGTAGTTCTCATCAAACGTAAGTTCTTCGCCAACGACACGATTCTTCACACCGTTCATAATCATAAGAACAAGAAGAAGGGGAGGGAAGAAGGTGATGATACCCAACAGTCCCATAATTCTTGTCTCAGCTGATATCAAAGTTAAAGAAATTGATATACAAAATACAAATCTTCCCTTGCAGCTATTTATAACATAGAACATATTTATGACTCAATTTATTTTCATTGTTCACCATAAATTTAGATGCATGAGTATAAAAATTTGGATTCCAAACAACATATCAAAAGATCTTTAAATTAATTGGTAACATATTGTTTAAGAACATGAACGCCAAAACTATACTGACTTGATCTTACGACATGTTCGACAAACAACTCCAGCTACTCGTATTGTATGTCCTTGTTTTTACATATTTCTTACCAAAATTTATTATCTCGAGATATTAGTTGTTGTATGCCTTAGTTTGTGACTTCAGAGAACCCATTATAACCCATTCTTGATCATAAATTGTGGCTTCGATCCGTAGTTTTTCTTCCTATCGTGAGTAGAGATGTTTATTTTATCCCTCTCGAACGAGGAGGAGATTCCCCATTTACATGAGGAAGTGAGGAACATTTTTTCTCCTTTAGATAAAAGAGGCTGGGGACGGGATTATATTTCCCATCCTCATTCCCACCCAATTTTCCGTCCCATTTCATCTAATATAAATATATTTTCAATAATATTAAAAAAAAAAAAAATTACAAAAGAGTTAATTTTGAAATTTTGATGGTAATAGTTATGGTTAAAGACTCTATAAAATAATAAACGGATAAAAATTACCTGTTAAGAATTTGATCCTGTAACAACCCAGATCCATCGCTAGCCGATGTTGTCCTCTCTCTTTCGGACTTCCGGCTTAAAATACGCTAGGGAAATGTTTTCACACCCTTATAAGGGGTGTTTTGTTCTCTTCCCCAACCAATATAGGATATCACAAATCCCCACGAGTTAAGCCCCCTCAATCCAGACAAAAAGTAAATGGTAAATTTCGCGAGGATAATAATGAAATAGGTGGTAGGGATAGGGACGGAAAATGCTTCCCATCCCAGCCCCGCCCCATGAACATCTCTAATCGTGAGGAAGTTTTTTCATGTTAAAATTGACGGTGTGCTTGTTTTTCACCGTTCTACTTGCTATATTCCCCATTAGGTTCATACCCGAAATTGATCTTTAGAAAATAGTGTTTATCCCAATATCGGGATGCCTTCCTTCCTTACCGAACGAGCGAAACCTAAAGTTGTCGATCATCGAAAATGGAAGCCTTCCCTTACAAGAAAGCTTAAACTATCTAGTATGGCAACAAAACATTGTTCATACATGAATCAAATCTTGATCAGCCGCTGGCACCACCGCACCCAGCGACTCACCCCTTCTAAGATTGGCTACACAACCCAATTCTCGAGTACAATCTGCCACCTTTTCAATGCAACAAAGCAAATCAATTAGCAATGAAACCAATGTGGCTGTTGGGATCATCTCCAAACCCACAAACCGATGGTTAGCCAAAAGGGAGCTCAGATGCTCCGTTGTGGCCTTTGCCCTTTCAATATGAGCACTTGCCAAGGCTGGTGGTGCCATTTTCTTGATTGCCATTGCTACTTCTTTTAGAGCCTTTGCTGATTCATTGCACATTCTTAGAAACTCCTCTTTGAATTGGCTCTCAATTTGAATTTGATCGTTATTTTCGAGGTAGACATCGAGCACTCGAACGCGATATGCGCACTCTCGAGTCGAGCTACTGATGTTTAGGTACTGTTTCCATGGATGGCGAAATCCGAACTTGCGAGGCCCTGGCTCCCATCTTGCTAGGTTAGCCTAAGTGTATGATTGTATTTAGTTGAGGTTTGGAGGGAAAAGAAGGAAGAGATTTTGAGTTGATTTCATGTGTTTGCTTAACTCACCATGGATTCTTCACTTTGTTTTGAAGTTAGAATGGTTTTGTATTTGTGCATGCTTGCTTTGTTCACTTGCTCAACTCCTTGTGATGATCTAAAATATTGAGCTCCAAACTCTGCATGTCATCATGTTTTTAGTTAAACCCTAGGGTTCGAAAGGTGTGTAAAGGTTGGTTATCGTGTTAGAATGAATAAACGTGTAACAACCCAAGCCCAGGTTATAGTGTTAGAATGAATAAACGTGTAACAACCCAAACATGGCTAGCAAATATTGTCCGTTTTAGTCCGTTACTTACGCCGTTAGCCCCACGGTTTTACAACACGTCTGCTAGGGAGAGGTTTCCACACTTTTCTAAGGAATGCTTCGTTCCCCACTCCAATCAATATAGGATCTCACAATCCGCCCACAAGGGTTTCCACACTCTTATAAAGAATGCTTCGTTTCTGTCTCCAACTGATGTGAGATCTCACAATTCACCCCCTTGGAGGCTATCGTTCTCGCTGGCACATTGCCTGGTGTCTGGCTTTGATACTATTTGTAATAGCCCAAGCCCATCGATAGTGGATATTGTCCGCTTTGGCCCGTTACGTATCGCCGTCAACCTCACGGTTTTAAAACGTGACTGCTAGGGAGAGGTTTCCACACTCTTATAAGGAATGCTTCGTTCCCGTCAGTCTCACGGTTTTAAAACGAGACTGCTAGGGAGAAGTTTCCACACCCTTATAAGAAATGTTTCGTTCCCGTCAGTCTCACAGTTTTAAAACGCGTTTACTAAGGAGAAGTTTTCACATCCTTATAAGAAATGTTTCGTTTCACTCTCCAATCGATGTGAGATCTCACAATCCACCCCTTGGAGGCCAGTGTTCTCTCTAGCACACCGCCCGATGTCTGGCTTTGATACTATTTATAACAGCCTAAACCCATCACTAACAGATATTGTCCGTTTTGGTTCGTTACATATCGCCGTCAGCCTCACAATTTTAAAACATATCTGTTACGGAGAGGTTTCCACACACTTATAAGAAAGACTTTGTTCCTCACAATAACATGGCTCTAATACCATTTATAACAGCTCAAGTCCACCGTTAGCAGATATTGTCTACTTTGACCCATTACATATCGCCGTCAGATTCACGATTTTAACAAGCGGACAATATTTACTAGCAATGAGCTTAGACTGTTACAAAACATCTTAACGATCGAGCTACTACACTAGTTAAAATCCATATTTTCGATTACTATCCTACAATCATACGTTTGTGCAAATATTTTGTAAGAAGATTATGAAACAAAGTAGCTAAGCTTAAACAATTGTACCTTGTAAGAAGGTGGCAAGGTTTTCAACGTTGTTAACAAGCTGGTCATGAAGATCATTACCAATCCAAATAGGGCAAACAAAAATGCAAATGGAGACAGCAATGAAGCTCCCAATGACAATGGTTAGAAACCTATCAGAAGCAAGCTTTAGAACTTCATCATCTCTATAACTTGACACAGCCACCATTGAAAACGTCAAGATGAATATCAAAAGCCCATAGTCATATCTTGCCTTCATACTTGGGAAGAACCTCATGAAAGTTGCTATTGCAGCTGTTTTAATCAAGATCATAAAAAACAATCACTTTAGAACTTAGAACTAAAGAATTGTATCGATCCGAACCGCGACGGGTTTATGTACTTAACTAAGTTTAGCTCAAGAACGTTTAGATTTGGACGATGAGAAACTGTAGGAAAAAAAGTTTGCTAGTAATCAGATGGATTAGAGTGTTGAAAGAAAGAATATGAGACCAGGATTCGGAAGCCATAGAGAAGAAAGTATCGAGGTTGCTAAACCGAACGGGCTTTGATATCATGAGAATATTTACTGAAACCACCTACCTAAACGGTCGTGAAAGTTGTCTATTTATAATCATAAAAAGAGTAATAAATGGATACAAGATATTTGACTATAATACAAGAGCAAATATGATACTTATGGTAAGCCGTAATTCAAGACTAAGGGTATATTTCGTGTACCTACTACAAAGACGAGGGCACCAAGAATGAGAGGCTGGCCCTTATCTCCACATAAGTTGGCTAAGTAATGAGTTCCAAACCCTAGGGCTCCTCCTAATATAGTTGCTATCATTCTATTCAAACCCTTGCCAATGGTTGCACCTGTCACAAAACAAGCCAAACATCCACCAAATTAGGGCGATATAATATTTGTTTTTTAGGTCAATATACGTGTAGCTCGGTCGTGATAATCTCTACTTTTTTTGACGGGTTTTATGTTAAATTCCCAACTCCACGTGATATAACATTTTTGAAGAAAAGTATATAGTTGAAGCTAAATTCATAAAATCATCTTGCTCGATAAATTAAATTTAGTGATCAAATAGATATAAAACGCACCGACTGAGAATTCAAAGACGACAATAACGGTAATAATAGCCCAAATTGCCGAGGCACCGAAGCTATCATAAAGAGGCTTAAAGTAGTAGAAAAACGAAGCCAAAGTGATGGCCAAAGCAACTTTGATTGAGTGAATAATTCGTCTCGAATCTCGCCCAACGCTCTTCGTCATTTTCACCGTTTCGATCATTTCATGTTCAACCTTGTTATAAACCCTCTTCAGCCACCCTGCACACCCAAAATAAACCAATACTCCTTCGTATCCCTCAGCCGCCATAACCACACAAACAAAGATCGAGCGGGAGAGGCTGTAATTTTCGGGTTACGAAAACGAGTTCTTTTTATAGGAAAAAGTTTCATGAAGAAATTATAAGACCATCAAGAAGATTTTCATTTTCTGTGGACCCACCAATGCTAGAAATTCATTTGAATGTGAAATCTTAAAAACGGGTTCTAGAAAACGTTTTTGTTTCATTAGAATTTAAAACGTGCATGCATGCGCATGTATGAAACCGAAAACTTTAAAATTAATCATCGATCCTAAAATGGAAACAAGAAATTCTGTTTCAATGAAAAGTGGGTGAGATTTCTCCCTTCAGATAAACCGAGTATAGGGCAGGAGACGAGAATTGTATTCCCTATCTTGACCAATTACCTACCCGCCCGGTCTCATTTCTAATTTTTTACACATAATAACAAATAAAGTTTATTTATTTTTGTCTTTCAATTCCCGTCACGATTAGTTTTGTTTCAACCCGCTATACTTTATTTCTTAAGTATAAAGTTACGAAATTTGAGAGAAAAAAACCAGTAACGTCCAATGTTTTGAGCCTATAATTATAATATTTAAGTTAAAACTATGTTAATTTTATTTTTATTATTTTTACTTTTTATTTATTGAAGACTATGCTATAATATTAAAAATTAATTTCTTTTTAGGGAAATTACGTGAGTAGAATATTATATTATATTATATTTTTATTTAAAATTTTTAATAGAAATTATATTATAAAAACGAAGATTATGCATTAGAAAGTTCTTTCGAAGAATTATTTAAAAAAAAAAAATAAAAATGAACGTCCCACGGAGATGTGGATGGAAAAGGCTTCTCCATCTTCACCGTGCCTTTTATGGAAGAACAAAAAATAAATAGAGATCGTTATGAAGACACGAAAATAGCTAAAAATATTTAAATTGAATTACAAGTATAAACTTTTAATCTTATTTTTAAAAATGTCTCGTAAACTTAAAAAAAATATATAATATATCATTAAACTTTCAGAAACATATTCCGTTTATTAATTGATATTTGAAATTTTTAATTTTGTGGGTAATAGATACTTAGAAGGTGTCATTGAACAGCTGGACGACAACGTCGGCTTATGAAAAGTCAAAATGGTCATGTGAAATAAATTATTGTTTGATAAATTTCAAATATCAGCATGGAAAATAAGTGGACGGTAGTTGATATATTAATTCTAAATCGTTGACAATAGTTATAATAATTAAAATACACAAATAATTTGATAAATATATTATATGGTTAAAAGAAAATTTGTCACACAAAATATGAAAAATAAAAAAGAGAAAATATTGAATATATTAATAAAAGATAATAATATTTTTGACTAAAAATAAGTTATATATATATTAAAATTTAGAGATTAAATGGTTACAAATTAAATACTTATAATTTTTTTTTTTTATCATTGGAGTCCACGTGGATGACGTAGAGNTTTTTTTTTTTTTTTTTTTTTTTTTTTTTTTTTTTTTTTTTTTTTTTTTTTTTTTTTTTTTTTTTTTGTACAAGAATTAAACGAGTTAAAATGGAACATCGTTCTTTAGAATAGTAATTGATGTATTATCGGTTGAGTTGAAAGCAGATCATAGAAGAAACTAAGAGTTCGTTGCCCTCGAAATTTTGAAAAATAATCATTAATTTAAGTTTAATGATGTAATTAACGATATAAACGAGCGATTTATTTCACAAAATCAAAACTCGAGAATATGAATGAATGACATTGTATTTGTGAGATCCTCCATTAGTTGGAGAAGGGAACGAAAAGTTACTTATAAGGGTGTGAAAACTTTTTTTAGAGGTGCGTTTTATAAAAGTTTGAGGGAATCTTGAAAGAGAAAACTCAGAGAGAACAATATTTACTAGCGATGGGCTTGAACTATTACAAATGGTATTAGAGACAGACATAGAGCAATGTGCCAGCGAGGATGTTGGTCCCCCAAGGGAGATGGAATGTGAGATCTCATATCGGTTGGAGCCAGCGAGGACCACTAGGCAGTGTGTTAGTGAGAACGTTGGGATCCCAAGAGGCAGACATTGGGCAGTGTGCTGGCGAGAACGTTAGGTCCTCAACGGAAGTGGAATGTGAGATCCCACATTGGTTGGAGCCAACAAGGACGTTGGGTCCCTAAAGGAGGTGGAATGTAAGATCTCATATGGATTTGAGCCAGCGAGGACGTTGAGTCCCCAAGAGAGGTGGATAGTGAGATCTCACATCGGTTGGAGAGAAACGAAACATTTCTTATAAGAGTATGAAAACCTGTCCTTAGAGAACGTGTTTTAAACCTTGAGAAAAAGACCAAAAGGGATGCTAGCGGTAGACTTAGATTGGGCTTTGAATTATTAATCATCGAAAGTACTTACACATTAAATTCTCGAAAGTACTCGAGGAAAAGACCAAACACATTAAATTCTCGAAAGAACCATTTTTTATCATCTGTGACTTAACTAAATGAATTATTAATCATCGAAAAATAAATATGATTTAAAAAAGTACTTATTTCGTAGAATCTCGAACATAATTCTCTAAAGAAATATAATAATTAAAATTTATAGACTAAATTTATAATATAATATATATAGCAATCATAGGGAAATTAAATTCTATTTTCAAATTTGTCGTCCACTATTAACAATCAACGACCAAACCAAGACTTGGTTGGTGTAGATTTTTAGCATAATTTAAGGAGAGTGTCAATTCCATCAGTCGCCATTACTTCCACTATTGTCTTTTACCTAAATTTTATGTTACTATAGCTTATGTTCGTCGTCAAAATTTTCGGGATCGAACATTAAAGAGATGGAGCTTTAGCTTCTTTGGATCGTACCTTTTAGAAAAATGTGACGACTTTCATCTTTGTTTTGTTACCTCTCTAACTATATCGCTATTAGGTGGAGTTTTATTGGCCCAATCACTTATTTGTTGAGAAAAAACTGGTAAGATCTAGGTCGGTTGGAGAGAGGAACGAAACATTCCTTATAAGAAGGTGAAAATCTCTCCCTAAAACATGTGTTTTAAAAATTGTGTGGCTGACGGCGATATGTAACTAGCCTAAGCGAACAGTATCTACTAGCAGTGGGCTTGTGCCGTTAAAAAACTAATAATTTCTCTCACCCGTTGTCTACTTTGCTTGGCCTTTCTCTAAAGAGTTGTTGTGTAATAGGTGTATAATGTTCACTGGAACATCCGTTTATTTTATCATCAATTTGACGAATTAATTTCAAGATATACGACTTTATTCCTATTATATAACATATATTATTTTCCTTAAAAGACAATTTGCATACAAATGGTTTCATAGGTAACTTGTGTTTGTGTTTTGCATGTTTGTTGTTTTATTAATTGAGAGAAAAACCCAACCAATCAACACGACTAGATTGGGTAAACGATCAAGAATGTTTGTCCCGGACCGTACAAACCCTTTCATATCAAAATTTAAAACGAAAATAAAACCTAACTTATTCCAACATGATTCCAACATGTTTTAAACTATATATAGTTGAATTTTCTGGATGTTGTGTTTGTTTTATGGTGTCCAAATCAAGTCTATAAATGTTTGCTGAAACCACCACACCTAGATGGTGTGAAACTTATCTTATTTATAATCAAATAAATTACAAGGATATGGAAATAGTAATAAATGGAAATAACAATAAATGGAAAGATACATATGGTAATAAGACAAATATTAGATATTTGCCTTATAATAAAATATAAAATATAATATATATGGTAAACTATATTTTATTACTAAATATCCTTAACACCCCACCGCAAGTTGAGTGTCGGATTTGAATGAACGTGAAGCTTGGATCTGAAAAATTCGAAAAGAGATTGAGAAACACTTTTCGTGAATATGTCAACAACCTGGTTCAGAGAGGAGGCGTAGAGAAACACTTTCTTGGCCATTGAAAATTGCAAAGGGATCACCGCTCAACGGCAATGCTGCCTTGGCTTCGGCGAGAATATGTCTAACCCATAAAGAGGGATTGTCGCTTAGCGACGATGCTGCCTTGGCTCTGGTGAGAATATGTCTAACCCCAAGAAGTAGAAGGGGAAACCTAGAGCAAGGGACAAAGACAATGTTGAAGCCGGAAGAGTCGCCACATTAGGGCGAAGGAGCCAATTTTGGCGAGAAGGGCAGCTGGAAGAGTCGCCACATTGGGGCGAAGGAGCCAATTTTGGCGAGAAGGGCGGCGGCAACTTGGTTGGCGAAGATGCCAGTGCGACGCCTAGATTTCAAAGGTAAATCTCTGCAAAGGTCGATGGGCTTATTGAGATTCTGTATATTTCCGAAGAGAACGCTGATGAAGATCCTAAGATTAGGGTTTCTGTGAAGGATGAAGGGAAAATTGGGAAGAAAATGAAAGAGGCTATGTTTGGAAAGGGTGAGGTTGTATGTACAGAGTATGGCGAAGGATGATTTGGAGGTCAAAAGGGTGGAGCCGAAGAGTAATCAATCGGCTTTGCATGTGGCAACCATGACGACTGCCCCTGCGGTGTCAAAGCCAGCAGTGGTGGTGGAGAAGAATAGTAGAAGATTTCAAAAGCCATTGAAAAGAAAGGATTCGGGGTTGTTAAACCGAGAGGGCTCTGATACCATATAAATGTTTGCTGAAACCACCACACCTAAATGGCGTGAAAGTTATCTTATTTATAATCAAATAAATTACAAGGATATGGAAATAGTAATAAATAGAAATAACAATAAATGGAAAGATACCTACGGTAATAAGGCAAATATTAGATATTTTCCTTATAATAAAATATCAAATATAATATATATGTTAAACGTCAAGCAGCTTTCGTTGGAAACAAGTGGGTGCCACATTTGATCATTCAACCAAAGGTGAAATGTATTCTTAGGCCTCCTCAGACTACTTCTGCCTCTTGTCATCTATCTCTGCTCTCTTGCTTGGATACGACTCGATCGAAGCACACCGAAGCGAGTAATTGAAGCCAAATGAAATTGTAACAGCTCAAGACGTATCATTGTCAACCTCAAAGTTTTAAAATGAGTCTATTAGGGAAAAGTTTCCACATCCTTATAAAAAATGTTTCATTCCACTCTCTAATTGATTTGTGATCTCACAAGACACCTCTTTGAAAGCTCAACGTTCTCATTGGCACACTGCTCGGTGCCTAGCTCTGATACCAACTGTATACAGCCTAAACTCACCGCTAGCAGATATTGTCCGCCTTAGCTCGTTATGTATCGCTGTCAATCTCACAGTTTTAAAACCAGTCTATTGGGAAGAAGTTAAAACAAGGATATAACATGTCATTATTTCGAACACTTCCCCTCAAACAAAGTATGTCTCCCCTTAATCGAGGCTCGACTCCTTTTATTTTGGAGTCTTAGTCATTTTTTACTATGCCTTCGAGGCTCACAAACTTTTGTTCGACATTTGATAGAACATGACTCTGATTTCATGTTAGATGAACACGACTCTACATAATGGTATGATATTGTCCACTTTGAGCCTAAGATTTCTTGACTTTGCTTTGGCTCTGGTTTCAAAGAGTTTTGACTTAAGGCATGAGAGTATGGATGTGAAGACTAATGTCACTAAATGGCTCAAAGCCTTTTCTTTAAACGACGATGGAGTTGATTTGAAAAGGTATGAGTTTGATAAAATATTTCCCACTCTCAAGTTCGATAACAATGAAGATACAATCAAGACCGCGATCTTTTAGTTTATAGAGTATGCCATGATGGAAAAGGGAGAGGAAACGACATATGCATTGGGCGTCATATTTTGTAGCTATCATTTGATGTTACGACTCGATTTTTGAGGTTCCGACGTCCTCTCACAAGACGAATCTACTGTGTACGGTAACCATTGGCTACCCACATGATTAACGCTCTCCCACAAAACGGATCCATCGTGTAGGATAACCACCGGCTACCTGCATGATCAACGCCCTCCAGCAAGATGGATCTTTCATACAGAGTAATCCTACAAACTATCAAGTCACACGTCTCTAACCAACCTCAGGCCTAACTCAACCGTAGAGTGGAAAGGAAAGTGGAAGTTTTATAGACATTGTACTAGTTGTTGTAGGCATAGGAGGCTACCTTTATCATCTAGGGTTGTCGTGGTGGTCTTCTAAGTTTCTAGGATGGTTTGACCGTATTGACATGGATTCATGTCTCTAGGTTTCTCAGTTTCGACTCCCCAAGTTTGGATCGATTTGGAGCACTAGAGTCACACTCTTTGATTGTCACTCATGATTCTATTCCGCTCAAACTACTGGAGGAGGCGTCTCATCCTAGGCCACAATATGCCCTAGTTTTAAATTGTTTCTATTACTTATTCTCTTCAGGGAGAAGTCACATATTCAATCACCTGAAATTAATATATAGTCATGCATGTTCAACAGGGTGATAACATCTATCAAGCACCCAGAGTGTGCATAGACAATTTCTCATCCACCGTTTCAACATAATTATGTACAAGTAGTAGAAAAACAGTTCATCTCAACACGCATGAAAAAATTCAGTTATGCCAACAACTAGTGAGACTAATCTCATGTTTATCCAATCGTCCTAGGTTTATATCATATCAAATCTATCAACCTACGGCTTAGTCATACTAGCATGCATACATATCCATACAATCCCTAGTAATACTTCCTAGAATCCGTGTGGTTACTTACTTGGATGACACATGCCTTCCCAACCTAGCTTTTTCGTGTGTTAGAAGCTATTAAAATTTCTGAAATTTCATTGGTAGGACCCAATTCAAGAAAAGAAAAATTAGGGTTAGTATCGAAATTGAGACAAAAATTTCATTGGAAGGGCCTTGGTCAAGCCGGGAATGGAACAAAAAGGCAGACAGAGAATGGAAAATTCCCATAAGAATTCGTGCAAATCCAAAATTGGAAGGTATAAAAATTGCTGTTGAAAATGGAATGGGAATGAAACGAGAGAGAGAGAGTATGGAAACGGAGAAAGAAAAACCATCGGCAATCAGGTGTTGAGAAACAACCATAGGGTGTGGACTTTAGAGAGGCAAGGTAGAGGCTCAGAATTAGGGCAATGACCCTATTTTGAGAAAATGGCAAGAGGCAAAGAGAGCAGGTTCAATGGTGGCTATAAAGAAGAGAGGAAGAAGAGGGCAAAAACTGAGAATGCGGACTTTGGGTGTATTTTTGACGAAGAAATGAAGAGAGGGGCGGAGACGGAATGAGTTATGAGCCTTGTGGACTGGTTTGCTATCGAGAAATGAGTACGAGTAAGAATATCTTGAGCATATTTTGTAATTAGAGTTTGCGCTGGTGACTTCGAAGGAGCAGTAGGCGGAGCCAGTGGAGAAGTAGTCGGCGCCATAGTAGGTGGTGAAGTTCCAATAGACAGAGAGGAAGCCACGTCTACCGGAAGAGTCACCATAGTGGGCTAAGGAGCCGATTTTGGCAAGGAAGCCAGTGGCGACTTGGTTGGCGAAGAGGCCAATGCGGCGTCCGAATTCTGAAGGTAAATCTCTGCAAAAAGTCAATGGGCTTGTCGAGATTCTAAATATTTCCAATGAGAACGTTGATGAGGATCCTGAGGTTAGGGAATCTGTGAAGGATGAAGGGTTGATTGGGAAGAAAATGAAAGAGACTATGTTGGCAAAGGAGCCTGTGAAGGATGATTTTGAGGCCAAAAGGATGAAGACGAAGAGTAATCAATTAGCTTACTTCAATCTTCTTCATTCCTTTAGACAAATCTATCAACTCCCGAGTCTCATTTTGTTAGATGGTCACTATCTCCAAGTCCATTACAACTCTCCATTTTGAACTTTGTACAGCTTCTTCAAAAATAGTCGGATCTGTAGTTGAGGTTAATAGAATTGAATTGTTGTGCTCAACTACTTCAAAAAATTCTTCCCCGTTCACATAATCTTCCATCCATAACGGTGCTATCTTGTTCCTCACTTCGGATGTGCTTTCTTCAGATGTTGAAGAATTTGATTCAGATGACTCACTGAACGATATACTAACTTCCCCTTCTTCTTCTGCTACCACCTCCTCTTCATATTCTTCCTCACTTTGGTCATGTTTGCTTCCTTCTATATCACTATCTTCCCGTTCAAGCGTATCAAGTCTAGCTTCTTCATTACTTGTCCCCCAATTCCAACACTTATTTTTTTCAAAAATCACATCTCTACTTACAACTATATTCTTGGACACTAGGTCACATAATCTATATGCTTTAGACTCTTTACTCATCTCTAGCAGCATACACTGGAAATTTTTACCATCTAACTTCTTTCTCTTACTGTCTGATGCATGAACATGGCCAATGCATCCAAAAACTCGAAAATAATCCACACTAGGTTTTACACCACTCCAAGCCTCCTCAGCAGTCATATCTTTCACTACCACGGTAGGACTTCTGTTGAACACGTGCACTGTCCAATTTACTAGATCTGGCCAGAAATTCTTTGGAACTTGCTTCTCTGATAATACACTTCTAACCATGTTCATGATTGTTTTGTTTTTGCGCTCAGCTACACCATTTTGTTGGGGAGTGTAGGCTGCTAAGTTGTCTACCCCTATCTCTCTTTTTCAACAAGATTGTTGAAATTCTTGAAGATAGTAAAGGCTTCAGATTTTTCAGTAGAAAATATATCTATACCTTGCGGCTGTAATCATTAATAAAACTTATAAAATATCTCTTCTTAACGTTGGAAAGAGGTTTGATGGGTTCACAGAAGACACATGTACCAGTTGCATCCTTTGTGTTGCTCTCCATAAACTTCTCTTAGGAAATACATCCCTACGTTGCTTTCCCACTATGCAATCAGTGCATATTTTAGCCGATGCTTTCAATTGGGGTAACCCTCTCACCATTTGCTTATGTTGCAATGTTCTCAAATCTTTGAAGCCTAGATGTCCATATTTGCACTGCCAAAGATGAGTGTTATCTTCTGTAATTTTTTGGAAACAAATGGCGGTTTGTGGCATGATTCTTGCAAGTAATATGAACATCCTATTTGCAGATATTGTTGTTTGCACAATGAGATGATAAATTTTGCATTCTCCAAGATTGATACACTTCTTTCGTACAATTTTCCAAGACTTAATAGGTTGTTTTTCAACTCAGGTATATAGAAAACATTAGTGATTACCTGAGTGACTCCAGCAACTTGCAACCTAATGTTACCTCTCCCCAGCACCGCCATCTTGAAATTATTTCCAAGCTTCACAAATTGTCGAAATTTCTCATCAAGATCTGAGAACCATTTCTTATTTGCACACATATGATTAGTACACCCCGAATCAAGGAACCAAACATCTTCCCTCCTTGATTGATTGAGCCCCGCATATGACATCAACAACATTTCTTCTTCCTCCTCAAGCTCAGCATAATTTGCTCCCTTCTCCCACTGAGGACACTCATATCTAGAGTGTCCTAATTGATGACACTTATAACACTCAACTGTAGTTTTGTTGAATGAATGTCTACCTCTTCCTCTTCCTCTTTCTCTACCTCTACCTCGAAAAGCTTCACGAGCTCGATCACCTCCTCTTCCACCGAGTCTAGTATTGTATGTCACCTTTAATGCTTGTTCATTACCTACACGTCCATTAAGTCTTTGCTCATGTACCAACAAGCTGCTTTGTAATTCATTGATGGTTAAAGTGTCTAAGTTATTCAACTCTTCAATCGAATATATATCATAGTCAAATCTTGACGTCATTGATCTCAAGATTTTTTCAATAATCACCACTTGTTTCATGTTTTCGCTATGAATTTTCATCTTGTTTGTAATGGTGAGAGTTCGAGCAAAATATGCACCAACACTCTCACCCTCCTTCATTTGTAAGACTTCAAACTCTTTCCTAAGAGCTTCGAGTTGTGCTCTTTTGACTCTTGTGAACCCTAGTACTTTTGCTTCATCATAGAGTCCCAAAGTTGTTTGACAGTATCTATACTAAGGATCGTTTCCATAATAGTTCGATCAATGACTTTGAATAAATAATTCTTAACCTTCAAATCTTTCAGCTTCTAGTATGATATTGTCTTTGTTGTGCTTCGGTACTCTACACTCCTTCTGCTGCGGTAGGACTTTCGGTCTCCACCAAAGACCAATATTCCTTTGAGCGAAGAAAATTTTCCGGAAGTATAGACCAATGATCATAATGGCCATCAAACTTAGGAATTGACAGTTGAACGATATTGGTTTCAGCTACTATATTTTAAATCTCTTTGAGCTCCCTCTTAAAAAAAAAGCAACCCGTTAAATAATTTAGTGGTTCTCAACTTCCTAAAGAAATGACATCCTAAATATACTGTAAAGCTAGCTATTTAACCCTAAAGAAATGGTCTAGTATTACCATCTTTAACGAGAAGATCATAGGTTTATAATTAAGGGAATCTATCTACATCCGAGGCCTTTTGGGAAACCAAGAGTAAAGGCAGAAGAGCAATACCATATTATTGTGAGGCGTTTTGGGGAAACCAAAAGTTCCCAAAAGTAAAGGCAGAAGAGCAATATCATACTATTGTGGAGGGTCGTTGTTCCTAACATGAGTCATGCCCTTAGTTTAGTCATCCCACCTGGACAATATTATAACATTGTGGAGGGCTAGCACTCCAAAGACGATTTGGATAAGGAATATTTGATGGATGATAAAAGATGATAAAAAACAAAATAGTAATAATCATACAAAAATTGTAAACAAGGCAAGAGAAAGAGACGGACCAAATGCAATGAAGATGATGCCACCAATAGTAGCAGCATATTTGAGATACGACTCCAAATACGGAGATACACAGGCGTCTGAGTTAGATGGGTCGAGTTTGCAAGTCTCGTATGTGTTCAACGGAACCAAAAGAGGCGTAAATGGGTAGAGTTGGGTTGTATTGGAAAGCATGTTTGCATCCAAAATGGTGTCTTTGTCAACCAACAAATCCCTGGCTATTGATGTAATGCTCTCATTTGGTTGTACCATATACACAGCCAATGAGTGAATCCCAGAATTCTTCTGATCCTTGGTAGGACAAGCGCATCGCAACCGAACTTCAACACTAATTCCTTCGGTTGAGGAAGCATTGATATCAATAGAATGGTTGGGGTTAAGGCTTCTCAACATAGAACAGCTGGTGAAGCCATAAAAAACATGATTGGCTATTGTTTCATAACTATCACCACTCGTAGTATTAACTTCTATTATATATAACTAATTATGTACGCCATTGACTTGACTAGTTGCTCATATTTGTTTTTGTACTTCCAAATTTGATTCAATTTAGTCGAATTTAGTCAAAATTTTCTATCCTAAATCATTGTTTACTAAAGTTTATGGTATAACTTATCATAAATTTGAATGAAGTATAGGAACAAAATGATTACAACTTTGCATTTGTGTACATGCTACAATCAAATATGAGCATCGGACCCATTTCCAGGGATTTTGGGGTCGAGGAAGCTACAATTTTTTGAAAAAAGAAAGGGTCAATAGATAGTGCCACGTCCAAAGAAAGCTAGAGTACCTTTGTAAATGATAGACAATTCAACAAAGATAAAACATCGACGTGTTTGTTTTTTCTATCTTCTTAGGTCTCTATCCTACTGAAACAACTCACTTTCTTCCAATCAATTTGACATATCACCATTCATTTCTCCGTTCTTCTTTTGAAGATTCTACGAAGACCCCACAAAAAAAAATAAGCTACATACAATGAAGTTAAAGCTTTGATGCATACTTTGTGAAAATTCAATATTATTTAGTGGGACCGCAACTTTGTGTAACACTCGAGTTCAATAGGAATAGAAAATCTCACTTTATTGTGTGTTTATAATTTTGAGATTTCGGGATTATTAGAGCCTTAAAGATGAAGCTCCAATTGTTGTAGAGAAGGAGAAAGTGATTGGGATGCCCCGATCGAACTAGAGAAGAAAATACTTTTTTAAAAAAAAAGGGTAAGAACAACCTTAGACTATGGGTGTGTGGAATAGTTTGGCTAGTCTATGACTTAGGATGAGCAATATGGATCCGTGAGTGACGAACAAAGGGTGAGATCCCGTGCTCTTGACCAAACCGGACTTAAATGTTAGAATCACGATAACTGAAGATGTAAACCTTTGTGAAGACCATCAAACAGCCCTAGAGATCTAGATGAACACCACAACAACTTCGAAAGAAATTAAGGTATTACGTATGCCGGTAGCAGACGATAGGTGTCGAGGAGCCTCCACACCCCTTTCGCATTTTTGATCTTTTAAGAGTTTCAATTTTATCTTTTATGTATCAAACACTCTTATATCCTTCGAATTTGAATCCATGCCGCCGAGGTCATTTTCACCAACCGATGGCCGCCACATGTCTCAAGGCTAGCACGAGTTTACCTCCCTTATGCGCGTGGCTTATTCGCTCGTGGGAAGCCTCCTTGTGTATGTGGACACATAACAGTATGTGAGTGACTCCTTTTTGCTTCATTCGACTTCTGTTTGTCAGTTTTTTGTCTCAATTTCAATACAAACCCTAATTTTTCTTTTCTTGAATTAGGTCCTACTAGAGAAATTTCCGAAATTTTAATAGCTTCTAACACGCGAAAAAGCTAGCTCGGGAAGGCATGCGTCATCCAAGTAAGTAACTACACGGATTCTAGGAAGTATTGTAGGGATCATCTGGATATGTATGCATGCTAGTATGACTAAACCCTAGGTTGATAGATTCGATATGATATAAACCTAGGACGATTGGATAAATATGAGATTAGTCTCAGTTGGCATAACTGAATTTTTTCATGCGTGTTGAGATGGACTGTTTTTCTACTACTTATACATAATTATGTTGAAACGGTGGATGGAAAATTGTGTATCTGGGTGTTTGATGGATGTTATCACCCTGTTGAGCATGCGTGACTGTGTGACTTCTCCCTGTAGAGAATAAGTAGTAGAAACAAATTAAAACTAGGGTGAAAGCGTTAGTTTAGCAATACTGTGACCTAGGATGGGACGCCTGCAGTAGTTCGAGCGCAATAGAATCGTGAGTGACAATCAAAGGGTGTGGCTCTAGTGCTCCTAATCGATACAGACTTAGAAAGTCGAAATTGAGAAACCTAGAGACGTGAATCCATTCCATGACTGTCAAACCATCCTTGAGACTTAGAAGACCACCACGACAACCCTGGATGACAAAGGTAGCCTCATATGCCTATAATAGCTTGTACAATGTCTATAGAGCTTCCACTTTCCTTTCCACTTCAATACCTTACCGTTGAGCTAGGCCTGAGGCTGGTTAGAGATGTGTGACTTAATAGTGTTGTAAATTGTTATGAAGATAAATTGTCATAATTCTCATTCATTTTGGTTATTAAACCCCATTTAGTTTATAATCATTTTGATTAATATTCTTATTTATTTTGATTATTAACTCTCGTTTAGTTTGTAGGAGAGACTTTATAGTATGAGAGTGTGAGAAATACACCTGTAAACACTTTGGTTATAGTGATTGGCCACCACTCGTGGATGTAGGAAAATTTCTTCTCTCCGAACCACATAAATCTGTCTCTGTGTAATTTCTGTTTGTGGATGTGTGAGTGCGATCGATCTTGATATATTGGTGTTTGTTTTTGTGGTGTCCAAATCAAGAACAAGCTACTTTCTTTGTCGACAAGTAGGTGCCACACTTCAACCATCAAAACAAAGGTGAAATGTATTCTTCGACGTATCAGTGTTATCCTCACAGTTTTAAAATGCATCTATTAGGGAGATGTTTCAACCCTCTTATAAGGAATGTTTCGTTTCTCTCTCCAACTCATATGGGACCTCACAATTCACCTCTCTTCGAGGCCAGCGTCTTCACTGTCCCACTACTTGGTGTCAGACTCTGATATCAACTGTAACAGCCCGAGCCTACTGCTAATAGATATTGTCTGCTTTAGCTCGTTACATATTGTTGTCAGCCTTACGGTTTTAAAACCCGTCTATTAGGAAGATGTTTCCACAACCTTATAAGAAATACTTCATTCCCCTCTTCAATAAATATGAGATCTCACATATTCACTTACAAAAAAAAAAAACACTTTGTATTAAAAAAAATACTTTGATCACAATGACTTCGAAACGAAACGTACAACTGATAGCTGTGTGAAGAGAAAAATACTAACAATTCTTCTTCTAAAAATGCTTAACGGTCAATAATTTCTCTTAGAAATGCTTAACGATTAATAACTTCTACTACAAATGCTCCATGATTAATAAATTGTGCAAAGACTAAATCATGTGTTAACAATGCACTTATAGTATACACGTAATTATTTCTAATGCTTAATGTTCCGCTCTAAATTAGTCGAGCTTATTGACTCATACCAATGACGGACTCAACTTGTGAAGGAAAATGTGGCGGGTTGATGCTTCTCACTTCTCATATCTCATCGCCTGAAAATCAAATTTAAGAAAGGAGAATGCATCCACATTAAATTTGAATAAAAAGGCGTTCGATACATAAAAGATAAAACCGAATCGAAACATTCCAAGTAGTAAGAAAATAACAGGTACATTGATATTACCTGTTGGATCACGTCTCGCCAGAAACATGCGTAAATGAGGATCTACAGGTAGTCCCATCGACTCATATGTTGGGTCATAAACTGCATTTCTATTCTGTGGTGATCTGTTTCGAAACTTCAATTTTATCAAATTAAGACTATCAAAATAGTTAAATTACAAATTTAGTCTCTAAATATGAGATTCCACGTTGGTTCGAGAGGAAAACAAATCATTACTTATATAAGGGTCTGGAAACCTTCCTGTAACTGACGCATTTTAAAACCATGAAGCTGAACGGCTATACGTAACGAGCCAAAGCGGACAATATATGTTAGTAGTGGGTTTGGGCTCTTAGTGATATCGTGTCTTTACGTTTAAAGATCGGAACTAAAATTAAGATAAGGAAGCACCTTGAAGTTGGAGGGGTGGTAGCATTGCTCAAGCCATTGCCTTCAGAAATCCAATTCCTTGAGAGGTGAAGATTGGAAGGTGATGGCAGCCCATCTTGCAGATTCAATCTTGTCTGCAATGAAGATAGATATATATATCAAAAGAAAATGTTATCGTTCTAGAGAAAATTAAGAAACCCTTTTGAAAGTTGTGGTTCGAGCGATCTTGATTTATTCGATTAGTTGTTTTACGTTGTCGAAGAAGCTTTTATTATGAGAATGACTCGATTTCGAGTAAAATTGAAGGTCATGAACCATAGCTAGTAATCATAGCTAAAATGTTTCGTAGAATTCTATGAGTAAGTGTTGGTCCGTGACTTGAACGATGAAGCTAATCGAGAGACGAACCTGAGGAAATTGGATGGTTGAGAGACCATTTGAGTAAAAGGTGCCATTTGATGGTCCTTGGTTTAGTAGTCCTTGAAATTGTATTTCTTCCGACCTGAAACAATTGATAAGATAAAAAGATGATAAAATTAGAGTAGTTGTAAGGTTTTTAAAACGTGTCTGCTAGAGAGAGATCTCCACACTCTTATAAGCAATGTTTCGTTCCCCTTTCCAATCGATGTGAGATCACACAATCCACCCCCTTGGGGGCCCGCGTTTTCGCTGGCACACCGCTCGGTTTCTGGCTCCGATACCATTTGTAACAACCCAAGCCCACCGCTAACAGATATTGTTCTCCTCTCAAGGTTTTTAAAACGCATATTTTAGGTAGAGGTTTCCACACCCTTATAAGGAATGCTTCGTTCCGCTTTCCAACTGATGTGAGATCTCACAATCCACCCTCTCGTTGGCACACCGCCCGGTGTCTGACTCTGATACTATTTGTAACAACTCAAGCCCACCACTAGAAGATATTGTCCTCTTTGAATTTTTCCTTTCGAGTTTCCTCTCAAGATTTTTAACACGCATCTACTAGGGAGAGATTTCCACACCCTTATAAGAAATATTTGGTTCCTCTTCCCAACCGACGTGACATCTCACAATCCACCCCCTTGGGGGCCAGTGTTCTTGCTAGCACACTGCCCATTGTCTGGCTCTAGTATTATTTGTAACAATCCAAGCCCACCTCTAGGAGATATCGTTCTCTTTGAACTTTTCCTCTCGAGCTTCCCCTCAAGGTTTTTAAAACACATCTAGTAGGGAGAGGTTTCACACCATTATAAAAAATGTTTCGTTCCTCTCTCTAACCGATACGAGATCTTACAATATTATTTTATTCTAAATGCATTTTCAAATTGAAACATACCTAAATGGATTTGAGGAGGGTTGTTGTTGGACATCAATCTTGTTGAGTGGATACCATTGTTCACTCGATGGCGTTTGTAAGAACTCTGATGGGTATTGATTGTTCCCACCACCCATACCCTCCTGCAGAGTTCATACATCCATTTAGTCTAGAGATCAAGAACACAAAGGAGTTGAACAAGGAACATGGACTAACCTGAGCGTTGGAGAGGTGGATGGCAGTGGGAGTAGTAGCAGCCACAGCCAAAGGGAAGTGCTCAGAGCCCATATTGGTTGCTGCAAACTGATACCCATTGATACCCCAATATGAACTCCCATCTCCGAGTCCTGCCTGTTGGCCCCCATTATTGTATGCATTATCCTCACTCATCAAACTCCCCCTTCCTGCTTCAGACCTATAAACCTAATTAACCTTACATTTCATGCACACTATCGAGATACACATATCATGCATGTGGTAGCGTTTTGATAATAGTGTGTTAATGATGGAGTATTAGTTACATGCATGAATGATACTCACCATTTCATTTGATAGCGTTTTGATAACAGTGTGTAAACAATGGAGTATTAGTCGCATGCATAAATGACGCAACCATTTCAGTTGATAGGGTTTTGATAACAGTGTGTTATCAATTGAGTATTAGTTACATGCATAAATGATACTCACCATTTCATTTGATAACAGTGCGTTAATGATTGAGTATTGGTTACATGAATAAATGATACTCACCATTTCATTTGATAACAGTGTGTTAACGATTGAGTATTATTTACATGCATAAATGATACTCACCATTTCATTTGATAGCAGTGTGTTAACGATTGAGTATTATAAATGATACTCAGCATTTCATTTGATAGCGTTTTGATAACAGTGTATTAACGATGGAGTATTAGTTGCATGCATAAATGATACTCACCATTTCATTTAATAGCATTTTGATAACAGTGTGTTAACGATGGAGTATTAGTTACATGCATAAATGATACTCAGCAATTCATTAGATAGAGTTTTGATAACATTGTGTTAACGATTGAGTATTAGTTACATGCATAAATGATACTCACCATTTCATTTGATAGCATTTTGATAATGGTGTGTTAAAGATGAAGTATTAATTGCATGCACGAACAGTAACTCATCATTTCATTTGATAGCGTTTTTAAGTTGGAGATAGGTAGGGATAGAAATACACTTACGAGGGAAGTACTAAAGTTGTCGATTGAGCTTCAGCTTGGTCAGTTTCAAATGCATTCGATTTTATCGTATCGATAACTAAATTAGTAGCTGATGTAGAAGACGATTCTCCTTCCTCCAAATGCTCCTCCAAATTCAAACAACAATATCATTAAACTATTAGCCGTTATAAAAATACCGAAATATTGATAATAATTAATTTCCACGAGTCGAAAGTGATAATGAACGTGACGGGCTCGTTTAGAATATATAAAAAAATAAAGGGTGTAGAGATAATTACCACTTCATGTTGCATAGTCTCCCTAGTGAATCTCACCATAGGATCACCTTCTTCATTTGCCATGTCAGCTCTTAATTTGGAATTAATTTTCTGAAATGTTTTCCAATAATAATAATAATAAATTTTAATATTTATTTATTAACTATAATAGGTAACTACTTTAACACCATATATAGTATTTTTAAAATTTAAATAAAAATATTTTTTAAAAAAAATTAAATGTATTTTTAATTGAAACTTTAAGAATATTTTTTAGACGGGTATTTTTATTAATTTAGTCTATATTTCTTTCTAGTTCTATTTTGAATTTTCCATTCTTTTTATTTACTTCGTATTTATGGAGTGTTAATGTGACACCCGAGTAAAAGGAGTTGAGACTATATCCGAACGGGAGTGACTCTACGAATATGATAACTGTTTATATCAACAAAATACACCTCCTTTCTCGGTTGGCTCAATTATAAAATTTTTCTTAGAATTCATGTGAGTGAGAGCAAAACATACTGGAAAGACTCGTATTGTTCTGTGGGGCCAAATTCAAATTCCACAACGTAACCATGACACTGGAGAATGACAGAGCCATCCGGTGCTAAAAATACTAAAAATAAAAAAATAATAATAACTTAAAATATTTATTTAAACAATATCCAACTTTTCTTCTATTAAATATAACGAATAATACCTAAATTATTATTAAAAATAAATAAATAAATAGAGCAAAGTGAATGATTAGTAAATAGTAATTAGTAATTAATCATGTTTAACCTAAGGGATAAACTTTTTTAAAAATAATAAAAAAATAATAATAATAATAATAATAATAAAAGAAGAAGAGAGAAATTCGTACCAGTTTCTGAAGCTTTTTTTTTTTTTTTCTCCAATTATTTTTTAAAACTTGAAAGGAAAATGAGAATATATAAGAAATATATTTTATTTTTTTTAAAAAAATAAAATAAAAAAATTAAATTCCCAGCAAAGGATGAAGTTGGGTTAGGACAGCAAGATAATTATTTTATTTTCATTAATATTTGGTTGGTAATTAATATGGATGTGAATTAGTTTTAGTTTATCCAATAATACAATGTATTTAATTTAATAAATATTATAAAATTTATTATTTCTGTTAAATATTTGACTTCTTTAATAATTCTAAATCTGTAATGGATTGTGAGCCGTTAGATCAATCAATCGTGGAAAGGGTAGGTTGTGACTCTCATGTAGAGACAAGTAAAGCGGTGACCCTTAAGTGGTGCCTATTCAACCACTTGAAGGCTAAGATAGATGAGTGTCATGATACGACCGAGTGCATGAAAGCCAAGAAGAGGTATATAAGCAAGATACGGGTAACGGGTAGACAAGAGGGTTAAAGATGGGTTTGTTGAAGGGTTGGGTAGGACATCGAGCTTTAACCTCGAAAGTCGGGGTTCCTAAAGAAATTTTGGGTATGCGGTACTTGTTTCAAGTTCGTCGATCTAAAATATGGCGTCATTCAAACATTAAACGGATGCTCCACGATACATTAATCATTAATTATTCAAAAGTTCAAGACAATGATAGGAAATATAATCTGTATCTCCGATTCGGTTTAGCTAACGAGAAAAAAATCTCTCCCGCTTCTTATATTCTCTGTTTAAATGGAGATTCTCTACCCGACTCCACGGATTAAATAGACACCTCTAGTAATATTTTAAAAAAAACATCCGACATAAATGACATGATTTTATTTTTCTTAAAAATGATTAATCGGTGTCTTTTACATCGATATAACCCGACCGATTAAATCATATTATCGTTCGAATCCTTTCGTATTCAAATTTTGGTAAATTGGGTGTGAAATTCAATTTGAAATTTTAATGAAAATGGTACGTGAGTTGTATCATAAATAAGATAAATAATTAAAATATGTGAATTTAACCATATTGGGAAAATTTGTGAGTTATAGTATAGCTGACACATTAATCCAATCATGATAAATAAATTAGAGACGGATCATAAATTATTTTAATAGACGGGTGCTAAAATTTAGTCTTGATCGAAAATAATGGATCTTATTGTTGTTCGGGTTAAAAAAATACACTTTATAACGAGAATTTTAAAAATGTTGTGACGCGTACTCTTTAATGATAAGATATTGAGTAGATGTGTAATACGTTACGGTTGAAATACTATGACTTAAGGTGTTTGTGGGTTGGGTCGGATTAGATTGTGTGACGTCCCACATTGGTTGAGGAGGAGAACAAACCACGATTTATGGGTGTGGAAACCTTCCTCTAGCAGACGCGTTTTAAAACTTTGAGGGGAAACTCGAAGGAGAAAGTCCAAGGAGGACAATATCTACAAGCGGTGGATCTGGGTCGTTACAAATGGTATCAGAGTCAGGTTTCGGACGAAGTGCCAGTAAGGACGCTGGACCCCAAAGAGGGGTGGATTTGGGAGTGTTCCCACGTTGATTGGAGGAAGGAAAAGTGCCAGCGAGGACAATATTTACGCGGTGGATATGGGTCGTTATAGATTCCCAAATGTTTGAGTTATAAATTTTTTCAGAACTCTTATTAAATAACGAACTTAACTCAACTCTAGAATTATTTTGATCATTTATTCAAATTTTTATTATAATAAAAGTAAAATGTTAGTCGGTAAAACATTTTTTTTTATTAATTTTTACACATTTAATTAAAATTTATCATTTATTTCGGTATATATTTTAAAAAGTTCTTTTTTAAGAGTTGTTGGAGAACGCTTATGTTTTCTAAAACATTTCTCTCGAGTGTAACTCGAGGCTCGAATATACGTCGTTATTGTCCGCAAAGTGAAAATTTCAGACGGATTAACTTGTTCGCTAGATTATAACAAGTGTTGCATCATCGCTGTATGGTTGCTACAAAAGTGAAATTGAAATAGGGGTCGAGAAATAAATTTAAATAATTTTAAAATCATCAAAATTAAAATTTTAGAAATTTATTATACCAATTTAAATCCATTATTTCCTTTTTTTTTCTTTTTTTTTTTTTGTAAAAAAAAAATTAATTTTGTTGGGAAATTTACCTTTGCCTTTCTTCTTCTTCGCTTAGGTCTTCTCCGCTTTATTTTCTTCCAGTACCAGTAAACCGCCGCCGCCAGCTTCCGACTTCCTCCCCTCCGACGATTGCGTTCCATCTGTAGCAGCTAAACGCCAAACCGCTCCCCCAAACTTTCAATCTTTAGGTATTCCTTTATTTCAATGTTGGAGCACACTAGAATTTTGCAGTAATTGTTTAATTTCTCCGCCGACTGATTCCTTACCGTGTTTCGATTGGCCCTGCATCATTTTACACTTGCAACGCTCTGATACTTTCTGCATCGATTTGATATAGTTTCGAGCGGTTTCACCTTTTTCTTGAATTATATGATAGTTCTTGCAAAATCTTTATGGGATTCTTCAATGATTCTTCGAAAGAGTGTAGAGAGCGAGAGAGAACTTGAAACTGTTTCGATTTTTCAATTATATGTGATTATTATGGATCTATTTTTTATTTGGTTGCTGTTTTTCCCCTAAATTTTGACAGAATCTGGTATTCTTGATTCTTTATGAACTTTTGAAGATCAAGGATGTTGCCAACTGATGACTTGAAGAAGATATCTTTCACTCGTTCTATAAGGGATGGAGATTTAGTCATTGTTTATGAGAGACATGATGTCATGAAGGCTGTGAAAGTATGTGAAAATTCAACATTTCAGAATAGGTTTGGTATGTTTAAACATTCTGATTGGATTGGAAAGCCATTTGGGTCCAAGGTGTTGAGTAACAAAGGTGGCTTTGTTTACTTGTTAGCCCCAACTCCTGAATTATGGACTTTGGTTCTAAGCCACAGGACACAGATTCTATACATTGCGGACATTAGTTTTGTAATTATGTTCTTAGAGATAGTTCCTGGTTGTTTGATTCTAGAATCAGGGACTGGCAGTGGATCTTTGACGACGTCTTTAGCTAGGGCTGTAGCGCCTACAGGACACGTCTATACGTTTGATTTTCATGAACAGAGAGCTGCCTCGGCGAGGTAGGAACCGGGATTTGTTGTATGTTGTCAAGTTATACCCTGCAGAGTAATTGTGTTCTATGATGATTTGCTTGTCTCCCTCTTTTTTCAGAGAGGATTTTGAGAAGACTGGCTTGACCAGCTTAGTCACTGTGGGAGTTAGAGATGTTCAAGGTCAGGGCTTCCCTGAAGAGTTTGTTGGATTGGCAGATTCAGTTTTCTTGGATCTACCTCAACCTTGGTTGGCCATTCCTTCAGCTGAGAGAATGCTGAAACAAGACGGCGTATTATGCTCGTTCTCTCCATGTATCGAGCAAGTTCAACGGTCGGCCGAAACTCTACGATCTAAGTTTACAGGTTGTTCTGAATGACCCATTTATATACCTTCATTCCTATAGATATGTTGATATGTATTATTCACTATTGTCGTCGTTGTTGTCGTCCCTTTTGTGTAGATATAAGAACATTTGAGGTATTGCTTCGGACTTACGAGGTTCGAGAAGGTAAAACAGAGAGCAGCCAGGTTGAAGGAGGTGGTTCTGTCGAGCTTCCACCGTGCAAGAAGCGGGTGAGATCAAAGCAAGCTAACAACACGAATGGTGATTCGAGTACGGTCATGGTTAGGCCATGTAGTGAGGCCAGAGGTCACACTGGTTATCTAACATTTGCAAGACTCAGGTGCCTCTCATAACACTAATAATAGTTCATGATTTGAAGTTTTGTGTTCTTTTTCATCACTCTGAATCTTCGATATTCATTTCAATTATTGAATGTTCTATAATTTTATCTGATCACTCTTCATCGTTTAAGCTTAAATTTCATAGATCTCTTGGATTTTTCACTTCCTAACACCCATGAGTGATTCAAGAACCCTTGTGGATGAAAAGAACTGAACAGAAAGAGGGAAAAAAGTAGACAAAACTGTTCAAAATTTGGTACATAATTTCAAAACCAAACTGTGCATAGCTCAAACATAAGGAAATATTGCCATTGGCAAACAAAAGTGCACCGATGGCAACTTATTCAATGCCAAACTTTTAACACCTCTACTTGACCCCTACTATGGACATGAGAAACTGCAACTTCTGGTTAAGTAGATTGATATCATCATCATTAGCAGAATCTTTCATCGGGGAAGGTGGCTCGACTCCGATGAAGGCATATAGAGCGTTCACTTCGTCTAAGTATGTTCCGAGGGGGGTAGCCTTGTATCCTACGATCTTCTTCATCGAAGCAATCTTTTCTCTTATCTTTACCTCTCCTGATAGTTCCTTGCAGAAAGAAAAGGGAAAACTCAGGAATTTCAAACGTTCAATCCAAACCCAAGAAAGTGAGTATGCCAAAGTTGATGGCAAGAACAGATATCAATTAAAACTCAGTACTTGTTAGTCATATTCATTAGCTCGATCGGTAAACGAAGAACGAAGGAAACAAGGCCATGGTATTCGGATTGAATCGACGTCTTTATATTATGTACTGACCTCATTGGAAGACATCCTATGATCTTTATGTGGAGAATTTGCCTCAACTTTGTGTTCAATAGTCATAGCTGATATAGACAAACCCTCATCAGATTCTATCACATCAATCATTGTTACTTTAGGAAGTTGCTCAGCTTCTTCAGACTTGGTTGCCTTGTTTGTCAATGTCGTTATTGCATTTGTTTCATCACTAGATTTCGCCGACCCGACCCCTTTAATTCCGATGACAAAGGTTAGATTTTCAAATCCTCAACCCGAAAAGAGATATCGTACATTATTTGCAAATTCGTAACTTGGAATAATAAACAAAAGAAATGAATTACCTTCAGAAGTTCTATAGTCTGCATGAGGATAAACAGCAGCAGAGTCAACTTCATTCAACAAACCTAGAACACTTTTTTCGACAGAATCACTTGGTTTCTCGTCCTCCATTGAAATCTCGAGCTCTCGAACATCATCAACACCTCCATTTTCATCAACAAAACCATTGTCTCTTTGCCCCTCATCCCTGATTCTTTCGAGTAAACCTCTAGTTTCCTTCAACTCTTCTTCCTCTTCTTCCTCATCTCCAATATCTCCATTTCCTTCAAATTCCACATTGGTCACTTCAATTGCTGCCAGACCTTTGCTTCCAATATTGGTTTCGCCCTCTTCGTCCCCCTGAATGACTACCACATCGATATCGAAATCATCCAAATTCCCACCTCTCTTAGCTGTTTCCATCATATGTTTTTCTTCATCTTCATAGATGTCTTCCTCCACAATCTCTTCGTCAGCGCGGTCGAGCTTCAAGGCCGGGGGAATCGGAAGCCAAACACTCATGATCGTCTCAGTACAAGCATAAGAGGCGAGGAAAACCCCATAGGGAATTGAGGCTGCAATTCCAAAGGCTGACATGATAACCAATGGAGGAAGAACCACAGGAACAGAGGATATGGCTAAACCAGTGAGGAGAAGCTTCTTCCCCAGACTGCAACCCTTTTGCACGGCGGAGCATATCTTTTCACTGCTCAGGCCATCACCGGAGGACAGTTGTTCTTCCATATTCCAGTCTATGCTGCGATAGCCCTCCATCCTGACAAATCAAAGAAAACTTTTATCCATAATCTTGACATCAAAGATCCTTAAAGCTAAGACAGGAAGAAAAATAAACAAAACCTGATGAACCCAGGTGGTTCATCGGCCATAATCAAACAAGCTCTTCTTCCATGGCGGATAGAGAGAGAGGGAGAGAGAATAGGCGGTTGAAGAGAATGCAAGGGAAGGCGGTGGTGGATTGTGCAGAGGAAAAGGAATGCCTGCAGAAGCCTGCCACCAAGTTAAACGTGGCGGGTTTCTACTCCACCGCTTCTCTTTAAATTTAGCACTTTTCTTCCCATTCCTTACTTCTTCTACATATCAAAAACACTTGCCTTCTAACTCACGTATTCTCTCTTGACAGATGTCTCCTGGTCTATGTCGAGAGATTATTAAAGGATAAGCCCACATAACTCCTAATATTATGCATTCGTTTGAGAAGATTCTTGAAATGATGGGTTAGTGAGCTAGGCGAGAGGTATGCTCACCTATCTAACACAAGCTCATTGCCGGTAGATGTTGTTCTCTGAGCTCTTTTTTTATAGATTTTTTCAAAGTTTTAAAAATGCGTCTACTAGGGAGAAGTTTTCACGTCCTTGTAAAAAATGCATCATCTTTCTTCTAACTGATGTGGGCTCTCACAATCCACCTCTGTTTAAGGTACATCGTCATTGCTGGCACTCGTTCTTCTCTCCAATCGATGTAGGATCTCACGTTTTCCTTTAGCTTTCTAAATCTTGTTACGTGAACTTTACTTGAGAGCTTAAACTATGATCAAGCTTAACAAAGTAAATTGTATTTTCATCATGTGATTGTTGCAAACTATTGTCCAAATACCAAGTTGTGACACTCGGAATACATGAGTAAATCGATACTATTTTCAAATGATAAAGATCTTGAGGATAGAATGACTAAAAAAGACTTACAAGAATTGAAAGTTATTACATGCATTAATAAGATAAGATGTACCTTCTTTTTGGTAGCTCAATCATAAAAACTTCATAATGAAGCGTGTTTTGCTTGGAATAGTTGAGTAACTTTTTAAAAATTTGCTTGAAACAGTTCTACCGCAATGTCAGTCAGCCAACGACTATCCGATACAAAAACTTCATAGTTAAGCGTGTTTTGCTTGGAATAGTTCTACGTTGAGTAACTTCTTGAAAATTTGCCTGAAACAGTTCTACCGCAACGTCGGTCAACTAACGACTATCCGATACAAAGTCCTCTTTGCCATTGGACTCGTCCAACACAGAATAAACAGCATCCAAAAAGTCATGGAACATATTTTGGTAAACAAATTTGCCATGAACAATAGCCGACGTCCTTGTAAAAGTGCATAATTGAGAGGCATGTTATGGGTGTTGATATAACTCAAGTAAGGGTACAAATTGAGTAGCAATGACAAGTTCTTTTCCACGAGAAAGCCAAGGGTCGGATTGTCAAGTCGAATTCTTTGGATGTTGCTTTGACTATAACTATGGTTCATTTCTGTTGGGAATGTCTGATTAACACCTGAATCAAATTCGGTAAGTCTCGTTATAACTCTAACCGTTCGATATTCAAGAATTGTTTAACCAAAACTTAAAATTTAGATGTATTTTTCGATTCTATGTATCAAACTCGATAATTTCAAGAGATCAAACCACGAGAGAGAGAGAAAGACTTACTTGAAAGTTGTAGGCCTGCAAGTAGAAGGCAAAGAAGAAATAAAAAGGTGGTGGATGAATGGAGTTTGGGTTTTGAATAATAGAAGTTGGCCATAGATCATAGAGCAAATTGTTGATAACAAAAACCAAAGGAAAATAAAGGCTTAGGACAATAATGTCTCTATCTTTCCTTTTATAAGTTAAAAATTGCCTTGTCTTTTGGTTCAAAGACTTGCATTACTAACCATTAGAGCTGTCAACGGGTGGGGACGGGGAAGGCTATTAGAGATGTCCACGGGTAGGGACGGGGAAGCCTTCCCCTCCCCATCTCCACAACCTACTTCGTTCTTCATCTCCGTAAAATTCTTTTTTCCTCACTTTCTCCCTCATTCTCCGTCTAAACGGAGAATCCCCTCCTTGTTCGAGGCGGGTCCCTACCCTGCAGATAAAACATACATCTCTACCATCCACCATACTATATTTGATTTGAATTAAGTTTATGTTATGAATTTTCATTCGATCTAATTGAATTTTTTTTTTATGGGAATGATTTGAACTTGTGATCTCTCGATCGAAAATATATATCTTAATCATTTAAACTATGCTCAAGTTGATAAATCCAATTCAATTCAAACAATCTGAACGCAGCCAGTATTTTATATACACATATGAATGAAGTTAGTTCATGTTTTGATCTGTTGTGACTTGTGAATGCTCGATATTTAAGATTCATAGCTCAGCTAATTATAAAAGGTTAATATGAGTTCTTTTGAACGTTACAATCTCCATGAGATTATTCAAAAGCTTTTATTTCTTTGTATAGCAATATTATTGCTTGCTTCCATCTCTCAATTGAAGTTGATTGGATATTTAAGCTGTTTGTTTGGACGGAAGAGCCCAAAATGCTTCTCAAACTCGGGATTCTTTTGGTTTTCATCGAACATGGCGAAAATATATGTCTCAATCGGTTTTCCAGGGCGCCTCGGAGTCCCTCTCTTAACGTGTTGAATCAAATTGTTAATGTAAGTCCTTGCATTATCAATCGACGTCGCTGTTCCCCCGGCTGTCGGCCACCCGCTCTCCGACACCACAATCTCCACATTTCTTCCCCCGGCCTTCTCCAATGCTGCATAAGTTGCGTCGAGAATTGCATCGAACAAGTTCTGGTAACGAAACTGGCCATCGGTGACGACTGTCGAGGGCGCCGTGAAGAGAGCATAGTCCAAACGGATGTCCCTCATGTTGCCAATGTAGCTGAAGTAAGGGTACAAGTTGACAAGCAACGGAGAGCCGTTTTCATTTAGGAAACGAATGATGGGGTTGAGTAGTGGCATGGCTTCGCTTTTGAATGCGCCATTGGAAGGAGGGAATGATGTGCCGAGGACACCCGTGTCAATGGAGGTGGAAACTTTGATCCGACTACTCAAGCCAACATTGGCAAGCGCAGCTTGGATGTTGCGCATGGCCGGGACAACAAACTGAGCGTTAGAGCTAGAGGATTGGACTTCATTGCCAACAGCGATGTACTTGAATCTAACATTGGGTAAGCTTCTTATGTTGTTTTGAACCCATGTATTGGCTTCCGCTTGGCTTGAAGCAATTCTTTGTAGGTCGGGGTTCGGGACGTCGAGAATGAGCTCAATGTTGGATCCTGAAAGCGCGTTGAGAGAATCTCTATTGGGACCATACAGCCTCATTCTTCTAATGTTGTTTTGGTTGTAGAGAGCCACCACTTCTCTTGAAGGTGGTAGGTTGTTTCCCATTTGTCCATAGCAAACTCCAATTTGAGCACCTAAAACAAACCCGACATAGTTAGGAGGTCACACTCGTAACTCTCACGAGTATCACGAAGAAAATTTACAGTACTATGATAATATGAATAGAAAAACATTAAGACAAATCTTGATATCAGATTTGGAATTACGCTAAGACAAGTATATTTTACGTAAGGGCTAGAGCGAGGAAGTCCTTCCTCATACCCATCACCAGAAATAAATCGAGAGATTTTTTTTCCAACCCAAACTATGAAATCCCACGTCGATTGAAGAGAAGAACGAATCATTCCTTATAAAAGTGTGGAAACCTCCTCCTAGTAGACTCGTTTTTCGCCTAGAAGGGAAAACTCAAAGAGAATAATATTTGTTATGGGCTTGGTCGGTTACAAATGGTGTCAAACGAGAGCCATAAAGGAGTGAATTATGAGATTCTACATGGGTCGAAACATTTTTTTTGTAACGATATGCAAACCTCTCCCTAACAAACGCGTTTTAAAACCTTGAGAGAAGCCTGAAAGTAAAATAATATTTGCTAGCGGTAGGCTCGGGATGTTACCGAAACTTAATAATAACGAAAAATTATGCACGAGAGAGAGAAAGAGAGAGAGAGAGAGAGAGATACTTGTTAGATGAAGGCTTGACATAAGGAGGCCAAGAATGCATAAGGAAATGATGGAAAAGGAGTTAGCCATTGGAGATGAGTATTGTATTGTTGATATTAATATTTGGTTATAAGCTTCCCTTTTTATACCCAAAACTAAAGACTTCCATTCATGGGAGACTTGGAATAGTCAATAAAACTAATGATTCAAATTGAAATCAATCACGAATTGACGATCCGTTCATGGATATGAAATTCATATTTGATATCTGATGGTCTCGACATTCCCTGTGACATGATCAGCTTACTACTCGTAGCTTCTTAAGCGTGAAGATACTACCCCTACAGACCAACACGAGTCCTTCTAACATCATGATATGTTCTCAAAGCAAAACACGCTTAACTATGGAGTTCCTATGATTAAGCTATCGAAAAGGAAAATACACCTTATTAGTATAGATAATAACTTTCAATTTCCTTTAACCTTTTCTTAGTTATCTTATCCTTAGGACCTCTCTCGTTCAGATATGGCCTCGATTCATTTATGTATCTCTCATTTACTCGGGTGTTACAATTTTAGGGTATAAACGACATTTCTTAAAAATTCAAATGTATTTTTGAAACTTTTATGTATTTATTTAGCCTCTAATATTTTTCAATGAAAATAATTAATTAATTAAGTAAATCATGTTTTTTTTATAAATCTTTTCATTTGGATATATCAAGATTGTCTTAATTACGCTCGAGATTTCTCGAACATCATACTTTTCAACAAAATATATATATATATATATTTACAGCTGATCTATGGTTAAATTGGTTGATACATAGAATTTATAATTTTTTTTCTGTGACAATTGTAACTATTTAAACGACCGTATAATATGTGGATGTAAATTCATAAGCTTTTAATATCTTTAGGTCGGTAGTCCCACCGCTACGTCTAGCTCTCCTAAATTTATAATTTATTTATTTATTTATTTTCATTTTTTTTTAATGAATCTAAACGTCTAGAAAGAGATATAACGAGATTTTGTTATGAAAATTCAACTTATACATTTATTTTGATAAATTAATATATGATTTTTTTTATAGATAAGATTGGAAAACTATTTTTAGTCAACAGCCACCATTAATATTGTATTTATTTGCCCTTTTTCTTATTCAATTTATATATATATAATTAGGAAGAAATAAACTTAATTTTAAAAAATAAATAAATAAATAATTTTGAATGAAAATTATTATAGAATTTAAACGCGAGTTAAACCTTTGAAATTTCAACGCTGATTTTCAAGCCATTACTTTTCAAACCTTTGGACGAGTTGACTCAAGACATATGAATCTAGGTTTTGGACTAGATTAAGCTAACCCTCAAATCTCAGACATGCATTTGGCATGCCCTGTTTAGATAAGAACTATAGCTAAAATTGAGCATGTGGGTCTGAGCCTATTTGGGTCTTCGGGTGAAACTTTGGCCAACGTTCTATCTGTTTTCTAGTCATGTTTCTTCCGAACATGTCAAATCTCGAATACGTCTCTAATAGTTTAAAGCATATAGATTTTCTTTTTTCTTATAATTTTTCTTCTATTAGCTTTATTTATTTATTTATTTTATTATTTAAATTTATTAATTTTTAATTTGTTTCTTGAATTAAAAAATAGGGATTGCATTTGGTAGCTAATAAATAAAATCTATTTATTTAAAAGAATGAATGATTTGACACGGCGGCTTGGCTCGGCGGCTTGACTCACTCACAAGCGCGAGTTACGCAAATAAGACAAACACACCCGAGTTGACACGTAATCGTAATTAAAATATTAAAAATATAAGTCGTGATTAAATAATTATTTTAATTATATAATATTTGAAGAAGGAAAAAAAAAAAAGGCAACGTGTAAAAATAAAATTAAGAAATTTATTTTTAAAATAAAATTAGACGCCATTTATGGCGCTCCAACCTTCAATTAGAATAGTAATAAAATAATAATAAATAAATAAAAGTCAAATAAATCAGATTATTTGAAAACAATAACAGAAAAAAATTAAATTAATAAAAACAATCTCCAATTCTGTTTAAAAAATACTATTAAAAGTTTTAAAAGTTTCTTAAAAAAAAAAATTAATGGAAAATCACTAACTATACTAATAATGTGTACCTTTCTTTTCGGTAGCTCAAGTACAAGATCTCCATGATCTAGTGTGTTTTACTTGGAATTTTGTACGGAGTGACTTCTTAGGAATTTTTTTTGGATGCATGTGAGTGTGAATAAAACATGCTAGAAAGACTCGTGTTGATCTGTGGGGATAGCTTTTACTCTTAAGAAATGAGGAATACGTGGCCATGTTGTAAGGGAATGTCGGGGCCAACAGGTACCGAATCCGGATTCTGAATTCTTGGCATGGAGATTTACATTTTGTGTAGTTAAAACTGTTGCAAAACTCAGAGGATCCAAAAGCATAGCACTCGAGACACTAGAATAGCATCAAGACGCCCTTAAAATTCGAAGGATAGTGTGATGTTCCACATTAGTTGGGAAGGAGAACAAAACGCTCTTTATAAGGGTGAGGAAACCTTCCTCTAGCAGACGCGTTTTAAAGCTTTGAGGGGAAGCCCAAAAGGGAAAGCCCAAAGAGAACAATATCTGCTAGCGGTGGATCTGGGTCGTTACAAATGGTATCAGAGCCAGACACCGGACGATGTGTCAGCCTTTTTGCTATTCCCCGAAGGGGGGTAGACATGAGGCGGTGTGCCAGTAAGGACGCTGGGCCCCAAAGGGAAGTGGATTTGGGAGCGGTCCCACATCAATTGGAGGAAGGAAAGAGTGCCAGCAGGGACGTTGGGCCCGGAAGGGGGGTGGATTGTGATGTCCCACATTGGTTGGGGAGGAGAACAAACCACCGTTTATAAGGGTTTGGAAACTTTTCCCTAGCAGACGCATTTTAAAGCCTTAAGGGGAAGCCCGAAAGGGAAAACTCAAAGAGGACAATATCTACTAGCGATAGATTTGGGTCGTTACAGATAGACGCTATGCAACTCGTAGCATTGAGACGTTGAACACCGAGCAACCCAAAGATACGTGAGCATGGAAATGTTTCTTTGGGGTCTATCTTTGGGCTAGGTCTTGTTAGGCAATACATATATATTTGTATTACCAAGAGTTGGTTTTTTTGTATATGTGATTTGTGCCAGTCCGGTAAGAGATTCGGGAGTGAATATCTTGCGTTTCACGCATAGAGTTTAGAATGTTTTCGTTCGTTATTTATCTCAAGCTAACAGGTTGTGATATTTGATGGTCGATTTGTAATATGAATTCAAGACCCATTTGTAATCTTTATCATAATAGAACGTGCAAAAATTTGAACATAATCTCGAGTCTGGAGTGAACCATTATAACTTTCGATATTACTTTTCATTCCTTATCTTGGCTTGAACACGTGAACCAGGGTTAGAATGTCTTAATTGTTATGTTGTGATTACTTCTCACTTTTACACCGTCAAGTCAGCCACGATCATGATCTATGCTTCAAACGGACAAATTTAAAAATTGGGTCGTGACAAATTTATTCTAAAATTGAATAACGATACATAACCCGAAGATTTTAATATTTGAATTATTAAATAAAAAGATTACGACAAAGATATGGCATAGATCTGTATGAATTTAGTTGAAGTTAACCTCGTACTTGGGTAGCTTGCTTGGAGAGAACAAACCCCAATGTTTCTCAACCTCCGGTGGCGTTGTCTTCTCATTCTCATCAAACATAGCAAACACATAGGTTTCCACAGGCTTTCCACTTCTCTTGGGTGTCCCTTCTTTCACATGTTGAATCAAATTGTTGTTGTACGTGTTCGCATTCTCCACCGTCGCCGCCTCGCCGCCCTCCGTCGGCCAACCGGTCTCCGATACAACAATTTCCACCCCGTCGCCGCCCGACGTCTCCAAAGCAGAATAAACAGCATCCAAAATGGCATCAAACAAATTATGGTAAACAAATTGGCCATCTACAACCGATGGAGATGTTCCTCTAAAAAGTGCATAATCCATAGAAATATCGACCGTGTTTGCAACGTAACTGAAGTACGGGTACACGTTTACGAGCAACGGGGCGTTATTGTCGAGAAGGAAGCGAATGGTCGGGTTGAGGATCGGAAGATAGTCGGTTTTGAAGGAACCCTTTGAAGGAGGGTAGGATTCTGCAAGAATTCCAGTGTCGAATGCGGTTGATACCTTGATTTGGCCTCCTAAACCCACAGCTGAAATGGCATTTTGGATGTTTTGCATGGCTGGTACGAGGAAACTAGCTGCTTGGTCGTATGTTTTTATTTCGTTTCCAACCACAATGTACTTGAATTTTACGTCGCCAAAGCTTACGAGGTTGTCTTGAACCCATGAATCAGCTTTTTCTTGGAAGTTGGCTAGATCTTCGAGCTCGTTGTTCGGAATTCCAAGCATGAGCTCGATGTTGGAGCCTCGTAGAGCGTCGAAAGTAGGATGGTTTGGAGCGTAAAGTCGCATTCTTTGGATGTTGTTTTGTTTGTAAAGCTCGATAACTTCCACGGGAGATGGTAGGTCGTTCCCGAGTTGTCCATAACACACACCGATTTGAGCACCTACATGAAATTGAGTAAAAGGGTTAGCTCAGCAGATAGATAAGATATCAATTATTCAATGAAACTGCTACAATCCCACAGTTAAACGTTTTACACTGTTCTATATACCTATTGATCTGAAGTTTAAAATCAAATCGAATAACGTTTTAAAGTTCAAACATGACTCAATTGTCACATGGGTATGCACGTAATGGATAAAGTTCAAACATTTACGAGAGAGAGAGAGAGAGCCAAGGAAACTACAACAATGCCACAGTTAAACGTCTTACACTGTTTCATATACCTATTGATCTGAAGTTTAAAATCAAATCGAATATAACGTTTCAAAGTTCAAAAATGACTCAATTGTCACATGGGTATGCACGTAATGGATAAAGTTCAAACATTTACGAGAGAGAGAGAGAGAGAGCCAAGGAAACTACAACAATGCCACAGTTAAACGTTTTACACTGTTTCATATACCTATTGATCTGAAGCTTAAAATCAAATCAAACAACGTTTTAAAGTTCAAACCCTACTCGATTGTCAAATGGGTATGTACGTAATCGATAAAGTTCAAACATTTACGAGAGAGAGCCAAGGAAACTGCAACAATGCCACAGTTAAACGTTTTACACTGTTTCATATACCTATTGATCTGAAGCTTAAAATCAAATCAAACAACGTTTTAAAGTTCAAACCCTACTCGATTGTCAAATGGGTATGTACGTAATCGATAAAGTTCAAACATTTACGAGAGAGAGCCAAGGAAACTGCAACAATGCCACAGTTAAACGTTTTACACTGTTTCATATACCTATTGATCTGAAGCTTAAAATCAAATCAAACAACGTTTTAAAGTTCAAACCCTACTCGATTGTCAGATGGGTATGCACGTAATCGATAAAGTTCAAACATTTACGAAAGAACGAGAGAGATACTAACTTGTTAGACGCATGCTTGCAAATAGTAGCCAAAGAAGAGATAAGAAGAAAGTAGAGAGGCCATTAGCATTGGAGAAGAAGATAGCCATGGATAGAGCAAAACACAACGAAAACTATAGGAATACAAGAAAAATATGCCTTTCTTATGCTCATATACTCTTAGGTTACCTCATTTTATAGTGAAATTTTTGCCTTAACTTTTGGTTCATAGCTTCCAAAGTCTACTTTTGTTCATAATTTCCAATTCTTCAAGACTTTGAATGGTCTAGAGAGAGAAAGAGGAACGCCGAGAGAGAGAGAGAGTGGGAAGAACCCTAAATTCGTATCGATAGATTGATCGAAAACATTTCTCGATAAGTCTGATTTGAATTCGAGCATGGTTTGAGAGTGATTTTGAAATCGTTGAAATCACTCTGCTTTTAATGACTTGAACATGCAAAAACAGCGTTTAATTCAATGATCTCAACGACTTTAAAATTGAGCAGGTGAATATGTATTTTAAATTAATACGTGTTACGGCTTGTAAATGTTTAATATAAAAATTAATTTATAATTAATTTTGGTTTGTATTTTGGTTCTAAGACTTCCCTCATTAGAAAGACTTCGAAATAGAGTAGTAACCCATTAAATATTAGTCATAAATTCAATACCCACTTAATAGGTTCGATCGTGATTGGACAGATGATATTTCTTATCGTCGTTCCATCACTAACCCTATTGTTTTTCTTGACTCGGTTCTAAAAAACAAACAATCGTGTCTCGATCCAATAATTATTTGCTCGATGTCGTTGCTCGAGATATGGAATATAGATTCTGTATCTAATGGCCCCGACATTCTCAACGTCCCATGCAACATGACTATGTTACTTATTCGATTTTTTCTAGTTAGTTTTAAGATTGAAGTCTATTCTCACGAACCCAGATAAGCCCTTTTAAACATGTTATGTCCTTACTTAAAAGCCTAACCCACACGAGCGTCGTGGATCGAGTGAACGTTTCTAAAATTGGGGTGGAATTGTAAATAATTTTAAATTGGGCTACATTCATAATTATTTTTGGGTTAGATTTGCATATATGGAATTTGTTGGGCCAATCCATCAAATCTCAAACTTTTACTATGATTTTTCAGACCCTATTTTGTAGGAAAAATTACAGAGGAAAGAAGAAAGCGGAGAGGTTAAAGAAACCGTAACCGCACGAATTGTTAGCTCCTGGAGCTTCAGACACCCCTCTCTGCAGCGTCTCCGGCCACCCACCGGCTTCTCCGGGAACGTTACCCTCTCGCTGCCGCCTCAGGCTTCTGTGCAAATCCACCCTGCGAACGCCCACGTCGCGTCCTGCACCGCTCAAAACCCACGTGCCGACCGGCTTGAGCCACCTTCTCCGGCGAACCACGAGCATTGACGGTGCGGCTTGCTTTCTGTTGCAACGACGAGTACCCTGACGCTCGACCACCGGCGACGACTCTTTCAGCTGCGGTGTGGCGGTTTTGCAAACGCTCCTGCAATCCAGATCTGTAAACTCAATCTAGTTGTGTGTTTGGATTTGTGACTCACAACCTGATGGACCTTGAATCTGAACAACCATTGCCTGTGGATCTGTGAGTTCGAGCCGAGATCCAAGTTTTTTGTGGCGAGGATTAGTAGGTATCAGTTAATCTAAACTTTTTGAATTCGATTAAGTGTTCGAAATCTGTTTCTAATTATGGATCTCTTGGCATTTAGGTTCGGACGATTGGAATTAAGTTTAAGGCCGATTTTGGGTAAGAACTCGTCGGCAATTTCTCATTAGCCTGAAACCACTCATCTTTTCTTTCAATTGAGTTTTGTTAATGGCGCTGTGGTCCTCATCATCGTCTCCGAAAGGGATTGTCGTGACATTTCCGGTGCTCTTACTCAGTGCCTTTTCTGTGATTCTCTTTTGCTTCTTCTTCATATCCAATTTCTCCTCTTGTCCATGCCCTGTTTCTCCCCACATTGTTGTCTCCAGTATTGCTGCCGGCGCCGGCGCCGGCGCCGGAGATGGAGCCCAGATTGGTGATGGGGTTCTGACAAACAAAGAGGATGTTGACTGGGTGAAGGATCAGATCAAAGCTAATGGGTTGCAGATGCATGATAATGTGCTCCGAAAAGGCATCAACCCTCGCACTAGGGCTCAACAGCTTGAAGATCTCAGACAGTGAGTAATATAACTAATGGCTCTTCCTCTCTTCTTAGTCAAACGAGATTAGATGAATTGAAAAACAAACTTAGTCTTGCACTGTGCACTAATTTGTGGTTGTTTATTGTCATTTGTGTTGAATATCTAGAATTGAGCCTCGATTCTTGATAAGAATTGTTCTTGGGCCATCCTAAGATTGTTATCGAATCGATAAGAGCTAGAACTTTACTTCACATCATTTTGAAATATGAACAAAAAATGGATAGTTTTCATGATAATATATCAACTTTCTTGCATGCGCTGCATAGAAATCCTTCAAAGCTTTGTTGATTGATGTTTATGGATTTATTGGTCAAATTATTTCTTCTTTGATCTATTATAACTTTGGTATCTTTGTTTTTACTTGTTCATTGTTCATACCCTTATGGAATATGAATGGAAAATCTGAACAATTTTTATGATAGTAATTCAAACATGCTTGAATGTTCTGCCTAGAATGTCTATAATCCTTGAATAATTTCTTATGATTTATGTCGACCAGTTTACTTATTCATTGATCTATTGAAACTTTGGTACATTTGCGTCGCTGTGTGTTCATTATTCAAGTAATATTGTTCCTCTTTGTATGTGTAATATGAATACTTTATCCATTATTGATGTAATTCGTAAAACTCGTGATAGGTTCAAGGGTATATCACATTATGAGGGATCCGACGAACAGAACCGAACAGCACTGCCATGCCCTGGTGAGCTCCTGGTAGAAGAACACCATAGTAACTATGGTGAACCTTGGGCAGGCGGGCGAGATGTGTTTGAGTACCTAGCTGAGTTCTCTCATATAACGCCGGATGCACACGTTTTGGAGATTGGGTGTGGCACTCTACGAGTTGGCTTGCATTTCATACGATACCTTAAGCGTGGACATTACCATTGTCTTGAGAGGGACGAGCTCTCCATGATGGCTGCCTTTAGGTATGAGCTTCCATCTCAAGGTCTCTTAAGCAAGCGCCCATTAATTGTGAAAGGGGAGGACATGGACTTCAATAAGTTTGGCTCTGAAGTTCTTTATGATTTGATATATGCTAGTGCTGTGTTCCTTCATATGCCTGATAAGCTTGTCTGGGTTGGACTAGAGAGGCTTGCTAACAAATTAAAGCCATACGATGGACGAATCTTTGTGTCCCATAACATAAAGTTCTGTTCACGGTTGGGCGGGGAGGAATGTACAAAGCGTCTAATGAACTTAGGACTTGAGTATCTAGGAAAGCGCACACACGATAGCTTGCTTTTCAATCACTATGAGATCTGGTTCGAGTTCAGACGATCGAAGCCTTAGTAGTAGTAGTAGTACTAGCATTCTCTTTGTATTGTCCGGACCAAGTTCCCAATATGTGAAAGATGAATATAGGAAGCTAAGCTATCAACCGTTCATATCGTTCGTATTGCTTGCTAGTCTTGGTGGATGAGAATGCCATTGACACTTTCAGCTCCTTGACTGGTTTTATGGAGAATCCAGGAGAAATTGGCCAACCCTTGAGCATGTTTGAGTGGCAACACATATCATTTCATTGGTCACTAGAAAGAAGAAAATGGCTTTTCCTTTGTATGGTGATTAGCTTGAATAAGGAAAAGAGTGCCTTCTCTCTTCTCCTGTGTGCCTTTTTGTTGTATGTACTCTTTGTAATCTCTATTCAATAGCTTGGAGCTTCTTTTTTTGATCTACAAGCTTTAATCATGTCCAATTCATTATTTTCATCTTCCAAACCATTTCATACACGAATTGCCTACTCAGATTATACACGGTGTTTAGTTCTTGAACGGTTAGGATTGTGTTTATTAGGTCCTTGAACATTAAACAACGACTAATGAGTTCTTGTACTCTTACTTTTGTGTCTAGATGTTTAATAGGTCTCTAAATTTTTAAGCTCGGGTTGATTAACAATGTTATATCTAAAATCTTTTCCTATATTTCTATCCAGATCTTTCGATATTGTGTTATAACTTATATGCAAATCTAATTGATTAGTTTCAACAAGTAATAGTCAATTACTTCAATAAAACCGAATGAATTGAAAAAGTAATCAAGCTCCCCTTCCATCATGTGTTGGAGCTTCATCTATTTGTCTTAATTGCAACAGTTTTAGTGAACGTTAGATTATGAGTTTTTATACTTTTCATTGCCTCTATAATAAAGATTAACTTTGAGACATGATCAGTGAGATCTTACAACGGTTGGAGAGAAAAAATGAAACGTATTTTATAATAGTGTGAAACCTCTCCTTAGCTGCGTTTTAAAAATCTTGAGGGGAATCTTGAAAGGAAAAGCTCAAATGGTATCAAAGTCAGACACCGAGCGATATGTCAGTGAGGAGGTAGAACCCTAAAGGGGGGTGGACACAAGACAGTGTGTCAGAAAGGACGTTAGGGAAGGTGGATTAGGGGGTCCCACATCGATTAGAGAAGAGAAAGAGTGTATGCAAGAAGGCTGGGCCCTGAAAGGGGGATTGTGAAAGCCCACCTTGGTTGGTGAGAAATTTCTTTTTAGCAAAAGCGTTTTAAAAACCTTGAGCGGAAGTCGAAAGAGAAAGCCTAAAGAGGAGTCTACTAGTCATAGACTCGAAGTATTATACAGAGGGAATAAAGTTGTACCGTGCAAATAAAGCTTCATCATTTACTTATATATGATTGATTGTGAGTGAACTCTATTAAACCATCTAACGATATGCTTTCCTCTTGCACCTTTGATTGAACATATTTGTACACTCCAATTAAATGAACTGCCAGAAATCCTAGAAACCTTGATAAAGTCTTCATAGTCATGAGCTTGGGGTTAAGAGATAGCAGCCTTCTTTAAGGTGAAGCATCCGTGGGCAGGGACCAAGAATCCACCAAGGCTTGGATAGGAAGCAATATGATCAAACTTACCTACATTGCTATCAGCTTGCTAAGCTCATTACAAATAAGACGAACCCATGAAGAAAAACTGCCAAAAAAGAACTGAAAGGACGCACAAGCCCACGTCTCATCGCAAACCCAGTTCATCACGTCACCGCGGCAAGTCTACGAAGGCCAAGAACTCCGTGGGTTCCTTTCAATCTTCAAAGTTTCTTCACATTCCCATCTCTTTTCTTCATCTTCCCAGATCTTCTTCTGGGCAATCACTGCCGCATTTCGAGTTCATTCTAAAGCACAATTCGTTATACCATCCTTTGCTTGAGTTGCAAGATTAAATCGAGTTTTCAGGAGGGGGTTCTCATAATCCTATGTGGGTTTCTTTTAATAAGTCAGTAGGAGGTCGATTTTGGATTAGTTGAATCGTGGGTCAGCTTCAAAATCTCCAAATTCATCGACCCTTTAACTGGTCAATCCCGATAACATGGTTTCTTTATCGGGTTCGGTGTTCTTCCCATTAACAGTACCCGATTGTTCCTCTCGATCGCGTAAAGTAACTGTTCTTGATGCGCACAATTCGTTTTGTTCAAAGAAAAAGGATCGGAGAAGGGTTGTTCGTAATTGCATTGCGCCTCCGACGTACTTAAAGAATAATGGGTCACCTGCCGCCGTAAATTCCATTGTACATCTTTCACTTCTTGATTTATTTCTCTGTGTTCTTCTATTTGCTGCGTCCTGTGCATTTGAGAATTGTTCGTATGTCTGTAAACTCTATGATTTTCCTGTTTGATTGCTTCTGCTGTGCCCCTGATCGTCTTGGTCGTAGATATCTGATTGTTCATAATGTTTCTTCATTTTATTGCCATTTTAGCTATCAATTTAAGCATCCATAATTAGCGACAAGGCGTATATACTTTCTAGCTTTGTTTACTTTCACTGTGCACTTGCTTTCAGTGAGTATCTTCATTTGTGTATTGTGGTTCATATTTAACAAGGATTATATTATCAGGACTCGTTTAGATCAGAACATATAAGCCCAGAAAATGAGAACAAGGATGAGTCTGATGTTCTTATTGAGTGTAGAAATGTCTACAAATCCTTTGGAGAAAAGCATATATTGAGAGGTGTGAACTTCAAGGTGATTCACATTTCTGCTTATTTAGTTCATTTCCTTTTTCAGTTTTATGCAATTTCTTGGGATTTCTAAGGGCAAGTGTTCTATGTACACTTCCATTACCATTTACATTTTGTGCTTATGTGAGATCCCACGTCGGTTGGAGAGGAGAACAACACATTCCTTATAAGGGTGTAGAAACCTCTCCCTAGAAGACGTGTTTTAAAAACCTTGAAGGGAAGCCCGAGAGGAAAAGCCTAAAGAGGACAATATCTGTTAGCGGTAGGCATGGGCTGTTACAAATGGTATAAGAGCCAGACATTGAGCGGTGTGCTAGTGAGGACGTTGGGCCTCCAAGGAGGGTGGATTGTAAGATCTCATATAGGTTGGAGAGGAGAACAAAACATTCCTTCTAGGGGGAGGGAAGTCCTCCGTTTCTTTCAAAGGTGCTGACCCACTCGTAACAAGACAAGTATGTGTATAGATAGGACGTTAAGGAAGACAACAAGGGTCGGGAGTAAACCGAAAGGCCTCTTCGTGTCCCGCTTCCATGAGGTTATGGTGATTATGCTCGGCTATGTTGTATCTTCCATTATCGCTACAAATGAGAAATTTTCCATTCAGTCTCCTTACCTCTACGTCAAGATTCTCACAGCTCTTCTATCAGCTAATCTCTTTGTTTTATATTTATTCATCTTTGTTCTTTAAAAAACCTTTACTTCCTCTCCCATTTTTATGTGTATAGATTAGACATGGAGAAGCTGTGGGAGTAATTGGGCCTTCTGGTACTGGGAAGTCTACAATACTGAAGATCATTGCAGGTCTTCTTTCTCCAGACAAGGTACATTAATGACTGTCTTTGAACATTTTCCTGATGTTGGACTATACATTTTCCAGATTTCCAGGTTTATACAGCTCTCCTCATTCGATTTCTGGTACCGTGAACAGGGAGAGGTATACATTCGAGGTAGAAAGCGAGTTGGTTTGATCGATGACGAGGAGCTATCTGGTATTCGAATTGGATTGGTTAGAATTTTCTCTAACTTAGTATATATTTAAACTATATTTGAGTTAGGCAGACACGTTGTGATGTCCCACATTGGTTGGGGAGGAGAACAAACCACCATTTATAAGTGTGTGGAAACCTTCCCCTAGCACACGCGTTTTAAAGCCTTGAGGGGAAGCCCGAAAGGGAAAGCCCAATGAGGACAATATCTGCTAGCAGTGGATCTGGGCCGTTACAAATGGTATCAGAGCCAGGTACCGGACTATGTGTCAGCCTTCTCGCTGTTCCCCGAAGGGGGGTAGACACAAGGCGGTGTGCCAGTAAGGACGCTGGGCCCCAAAGGGGGGTGGATTTGGGGGCGGTCCCACATCGATTGGAGGAAGGAAAGAGTGCCAATCAGGACGCTGGGCCCTGAAGAGGGGTGGATTGTGATGTCCCACATTGGTTGGGGAGGAGAACAAACCACCATTTATAAGGGTGTGGAAACCTTCCCCTAGCAGATGCGTTTTAAAGTCTTGAGGGGAAGCCAGATGCGTTTTAAAGTCTTGAGGGGAAGCCCAAAGAGGACAATATTTGCTAGCGGTGGATCTGGGTCGTTACACACGTAAACTTTCGTATTTAAATATGTAAGTGAAGAACTAAAATATATTTATTGTAGCCCATCAACTTAAGCTTTCGGGTTCCATTGTAATTTGATTTTATTCAATTCTTAACATGTTCGTTCGTTCTTCTCTACCTGTAGGTTTTTCAGAGCGCGGCACTCTTTGACTCGTTAACTGTTCGGCAAAACGTTGGCTTCCTTTTGTAAGGAACTTATTTCTTAGAAAAAAAACAAGTCTTGCCACAATTTTCATTACATATATGTTTTGAGCTTAGCCTGGATTAAGTTTTTCAGTGCTGAAGGGTTCGTCTCAATTGTGTTCTTGTTTACTGCTTAGATATGAAAATTCAAGCTTGTCTGAAGAACAAATTTCAGCATTGGTAACTGAGAACTTAGCTGCTGTTGGGCTAAAGGTTTGACTGTCATTTATTTATAAGATGATGCATACTTATAGCTTCCAAGTTCCCTTGGTGTTAAATTTCCTACTAAGATATAACTACGTCTATCTATCGATGGAACGAGCTGACGTTTCTTGCTTACACATCCTCGAATATGTAGTATGTTTCGTTGTAGGAAGTGCTTCGAAATTTTCTGGTATTTCATATTTTAACCTTTCGTTTTGTTAGGGAGTTGAGGATCGGTTACCTTCTGAATTATCAGGTGGAATGAAGAAACGAGTTGCTTTAGCTAGGTCTATAATATTTGATAACACGAGGAAAGAAGTCGAGCCAGAGGTATCTCCTTTATTGGTTTGATTATTAAGTTATTGGCTTATTTCAATGTTTTCTCTGTTACTCGTCATAGGGCTAGGTCGAACTTTGGGTTAAGATGAAAACGAACATCTTCTGGCATTTTAAGTTCCTGGTGACGTTAGACTTGATGTATTTTGTAACAGTCCAAGCCCACTGCTAACAGATATTGTCTTCTTTGGGCTTTTCCTTTGGGACCGTCCCTCGAGGTTTTAAAACGCGTCTACTAGGGAGAGGTTTCTACACACGTGTAAAAAAATGTTTTGTTCCCCTCTCCAACCGATGTGGGATCTCACAATGGGCTCTGAAGGGGTGGATTGTGAGATCCCACATCGAATGGAGAGAGGAACAAGTGCCAGTGAGGTTTTCACACTCTTATAGAATGCGTCTGTTAGGGAGAGATTTCACTCCCTTATAAAGATTGTTTTGTTCCCCACTCCAACCGATGTGGGATCTCATAGTGGGCCCGAAGAGGGGTGGATTGTGAGATCCCTAATCGATTGGAGACAGGAACAAGTGCCAGTGAGGTTTTCTCACCCTTATGAAATGCGTCTCCTAGGTAGAGATTTCACTCTCTTATAAAGAATGTTTTGTTCCTCTCTCCAACCGATGTGGGATCTCACAATGGGCCTCGTAAGGGGTGGATTGTGAGATTCCACATCGATTGAAGAGAAGAACGAGTGCCAGCGAGGACGCTAGACCCCGAAAGAAGGTAGATTATGAGATCCCACATCAGTTGGAGAGAGAAACAAAACAAAACATTCTTTATAAGGGTATGGAAACCTCTCCCTAACATACGTCTGGACGGGAAAGTCCAAAGAGGACAATATTTGCTAGCGGTAGACTTGAGCTGTTATAGATTTAGCGTTATAAAATATATTAACGGGAGATGCAAACTAGGAAGGAAGTATTATTGTTAATCCGACCGGTTTCATAAATCTCGAAGCATTTTCAAATGTGGTTCCTATATTATGTCTATGGTTGGTTCAAACTTAGATAGTGAAGTTGTAATCATATTATTCTGTTTGAAGTAAATGGCAACAAACTTGACTGTGATTACAATCAAACGTAATCAGGTGGTGTTGTATGATGAACCAACTGCTGGACTTGACCCAATTGCATCAACTGTTGTTGAAGATCTTATACGTTCTGTTCATATTAAGGGTGAGGATGCTAGTGGGAAGCCTGGGAACATTGCGTCCTATATTGTTGTCACCCACCAACATAGTACCATTAGGAGAGCTGTTGACAGGTTACAGTTTTAGCTCCTGTTTTACGACCTCTTGCTTCTGCTTATAAATGTAAATGATTTTGCTGGCGAATCCTTAAAAGAACACAATTTGATGTTGTGTAGGTTAATATTTTTACATGACGGAAAGGTTGTCTGGCAAGGAATGACTCGTGAATTTACAACTTCTACTAATCCAATCGTTCAGCAGGTAATGACTCATGCTTTCACGTTGTATGTGTAACAGCCCATATCCACCGCTACAGTTGGTATCAGAGCTAGACATTGGTCGGTGTGCCAACGAGGATGTTGAGTCCCAAAGGGGGGTGGATTTTGAGATCCCACATCGATTGAAGAGAGGAACAAGTGCCAGTGAAGACGAGATATTGTCCGTTTTGGCCCGTTACGTATCGTTGTTAGCCTTACGGTTTTAAAACGCGTCTACTAGGGAAAGGTTTCCACACCCTTGTAAAGAATACTTTGTTCCTCTCTCCAGCTGATGTGGGATCTTACAATCCACCTCCTTTGAGGGCTTAGCATCCTCGCTCACGCTGTCTGATGTCTGGCTCTGATACCAGTTGTAACAGTCCAAGCCCATTGCTAGCAGATATTAAAACGTGTCTACTAGGAAGAGGTTTCCACACCCTTAAAAGGAATGCTCCGTTCCCCTCTCCAATCGATGTGATAGCGATAATAGGACCATATTGAGAAAGACGAATATTTGAGTCTATTTTAATTCGCACTATGTTCTTGTTTTCAGTTTGCATCGGGAAGCTTGGACGGTCCGATTAAGTACTAGGAGATACACTAATGATCATGCACTCACCATTCCTAAATCTCAGGAGGTAACAGAGCTTAGTTACAGGGAAGACAGATATATGTATGTCTGCATACTCCTCTTAGAATTGTCATCTAGTGTTTCTGTAGCAGCAAATGCTACAAGTTTAAATCACGGGATATCATGTAGAGATTGTTTTGCCGGGATGAATCGATATTAAGCAATAAAATTAAACGTTCAAAAATTTAGTTGACACTTCCAAGAATGGGGTCAGAGGTTCAAATATCTCGTAAGTTGTAACGGCCCTAAACCACCACTAGTTGATATCATCCTCTTTGGACTTCCTCTTTTGAGCTTTCCCTCAAGATTGTTAAAACACGTATGCTAGAGAGAGGTTTTTATACCCTTATAAAGAATGTTTCGCTCTCTTTCTCAACCGATATGGAATCTCACAATCCACCAGCATCCTCGTTGGCACTCGTTCCTTTCTCTAATCAATGTAGAACCCTCTAATACACCCTCCTCCTTCAGGACCCAACGCCTTTGTTGGCACATCGCCTCATGTTCACCCATCTTCGAGACTCAGCTTTCTCGCTGACATATCGCCCGGTGTCTAGCTCTGATACCATTTGTCACGGCCCAAAACTACCGCTAGCTGATATTATCCTCTTTGGACTTTCCCTTTCAGCCTTCCTCAAGATTTTGAAACGCGTCTATCAAGAAGAGATTTTCACACCCTTATAAAGAATGCTTCGTTCTTCTCTCCAACTGATGTAGGATGACACATAAGGATCGTACTAAAAACTAAAAAGAACATAAGAAAGAAGAATTGTGTCAAGACAAGAAAAGTAAAAAAGATAGACAATATGTTCATTAACCTAGGATGATGCTAACTCTGAAATATGTCATACAAAGCTGATAGCTCAAAGGCCTCAAAGGTAAAAGGAATATACAAGAGAGCAATTCCTACACTTGATTAAGCTTTTGTGTGGAGAAAGTAGTTTCTTGCTCTAGCAGAACACAACAGGGAAACAGTACCTAAGTAGAAACTAACAAATGCACTCAAACAGAAAACCCAAACCGATATCGGCCCCTCCGATTCCGAATCTGATATCTTCCCCGGAACAGTTGGATACCCAGTGGAACGACACCCTTCGCCCGAAGACTCCACACACAGTTCTGGATTCCCAGCAAATGCACCTGGGAACCGCTTGAATCCCTGCTTCTCCGAAACCAAACCCGAGAAGCAGTTATACGACAGATCGAGAAGAGTCAAATCCTCGAGTACGGATATATTTCCTGGGATTTCACCAGACAGATAATTGTGGGACAAATCTAAGGCTCTTACACTCTGCATTTTCTCTAACCCAGGAAGCTGTCCTTCTAGAGAGTTATATGATAAGTTCAAGTATTGCAGACCCTCTAGTGAAAATAGACCTTCCGGGATCGACCCGTGTAACAGATTATTCGACAAATCGATTCCAACAGCTGAAGACAGATCATAATTGAATCGTAATTCGCTACCGACATCTACAACGGTAGAGACTTTAAAATTCACAACTTTCTTCGCTGCGAATGGATCTTTCGATGGCCTACTAATGTCGCCGCTGTTAAAATTCGAGCATATGTTGAAGTTGACATCAGGTATGGAGCCAGAGAATTTGTTGCTTGAGAAGTCCATCAGCTGAATTACTTCAAATGCAAACAACCAACTGGGAAGGTTACCTATGAACTTGTTCCGAGCGAGGGAGAGATATCTCAGGTTCGACCATTTTGTTATCGCATCGTTCAAATTTCCCGACAGATTGTTGGAGCTGAAATCAACGATCTCCAACGATTTACATCCTGCCAAAGTCAGTGGTACTTCACCAGAAATCATGTTGTTGCTAATGTCTAATATCTTCAGACTATCCAATGCATCAAGCTCGGGTTGAATCTCACCAGAAAGATTATTGTTGTTGAGTATCAAAGCAAGTAATTGAAAGCATCCAACAATGTTCAACGGAATCGACCCCGATAAGAAGTTATACGAGAGATCAATGACTTGGAGATATGTCAGATTCCCAATCCTTGCAGGAATTTCCCCGACAAGGAGATTGTGCGAAAGAAACAACGCCTGCAAACTTCTCAGTTCCGTGATCTTCGATGGAATTCCACCTGAAAATCGATTGTGAGACAAGTCAAGAAGAACAAGCCCTGATTTCTCTATCGTCTCCACAATCCTGCTCGGAAGAGGGCCATATATATCATTGTTACTCAAGTCCAACACGAGTAGCTGCTCCGAAAACAGGAGTCTAGGTGACATCTTGTAAGTTAAATGATTCGACGATAGATTCAACTGAACCAAAGCACGAAGCGATGCGATACACGTTGGCACGCCTCCAAAAATAGAATTGTTAGCCAAATTCAAAACTGTGAGTGACTGCTTGCAAGCTGAAAAACAAGGTAGCGTTCCAGAAAATCGATTCGACATGAGATTGAGCAAAACCAAAGGCTGCTGGAAATCGAACACATTTCCTTTCAAATAGTTATTTCGAAGATCCAAATACTTAAGGGACGTCGTGTTCGACAAACTCTCAGGCAGTTCACCACTAAAAGAATTGAAACCCAGATCAAGTTTCTGCAGCTTTGTTGAAAAGTTCCCAATCCAAGAAGGAATTGGACCCTTTAAGTATTGGTTCCCAACCAAAACAAGCTCTTCCAAGTTCTCTAGCTTCATCAATGTCTCAGGCACAACACCTTGAAACCGATTACCACTCAAATCAACAGTTCGAAGACGGATCAAATTACCGAAACACGTCGGTATCGAGCAAGAAAAGTTGTTCTGGGATAAAATCAGATGCTCAAGAAATGAAAGGTTACAGAATCCAGGGTTAATTTGGCCAGACAAGTTCATATCAGAGAGTTTAATGGAAACCACTCTACCAGTCTTGTTTTCACAAGCAATTCCAGTCCAATCTGAACAGTTAGAACCCATCCAGCTTGATAAATTCTTATTAGGGTCTTGAATCGATGATTTGAACGCTAAAAGAGAGGCCCCATCTTGAGGGTTAAGGTCCACTGAGTGGGAAGGGTTTAAGCAAAGAATCACCAAGAATAAGAACAACAGAGCATGCCAATCAAGCGACTTAGAAGGAGAGAAAGAAGAAACCCATTTCTGGGCTGCTAATGAAGAACAAACCCAGAAAACCCTCATACAGGGAAACGGAATCGATTTACCAAAAACCCAGTTCTTGTTCATCACTGAGAAACGAACCAATTTCACTAGAACTCCAAAAACAGCCAGAAGAATCAATGATAATAGTAAAACCCCATTTGCCTAAACAAGATCATCGATGAGATAATGCTACATAACACAGAACATAGAATGAGAAATAGAGACTTACGAGTGGAAATGAAGCGAGATAGGAAGTAGCGGCAGATGGGGGTTTTGTTTTTATGGGATTGTGGGTTATCGGAGGTCGCAGTAGAACAGAGATTCTCTCATTACATGTCTTCTTCGTCTTGTTTATGGAGAGAAAAAAGCAGAGCCATTAAAGGGGGAAAAGCGTAACTTCGACTAGGGACGGTAGAGATTTAAAGTGAAAAAGTGAGCGAGCTTGTTGGTCTGTGTGTCCACTCGCTCCTTTTCCTTCATGACCCAAGTTTTGGACCCTCAAATGGCTAATTCTGTCCCGTCAGACACGATGAGAGACATGAATGAACTGAAACTACATTTAAATGAAAGTGATCTTAAGATAAGGTGCATCTTCTTTTTTTTGTTGCTCAATCATAGAAACTTCATAGTTAAGTGTGCTTTACATTAATTTATGTTGGGTGACCTCCCGTTAATTTTCTTACGATGCATATGAGTGAGGACAAAACATGTTAGAAGTATTTGTGGTAGTCTGTGAGGTAGTTTTCGAGAAATGCAGAAATCAGTAATAATTTAGTCCTTACATTTTCGAATTTGTAACTATTTTTTCGGACTAAACCATCAAAAGATTCGTGATCGAAACATACGAACACAAATATTATTACTGAATCTCAAAAGAATTTTAGCTCATCAGTGAATTGAATTGAATGAAAAGATTGTCATGATTATGAAACGAATGAAGATAATGACAATGATTAAGAATACTTAGTTACAATGTCGTTAAACAAAAGAAGTTCTAGACAAAAATGGCGTCGAGCTCTATCTCTCATCTTTCTCCCTTGTCGTTCTCTCCCCTCTCAGAAATGAGACAAAGGGAAGCTCCTCCCTCGTCTCATATATGAAACGAGGTAATGGCGACAGTGACACTTACGGAGTCGTGTTGGTGGAGGCTAGCTACAGTAATACAAGACTTACGAGACACCAAAATGCTATCAAATTCAAATATCAGTTCGAAGAAGTATCAGTGGCTCTGGTGGCACATAGCCATTGCTTTGGGGTCTCTAGATCATCACCTGTGGCTGTTGGAATGTGCCAACTTCCATTTTCACACTCCTGGAATAGATTCAACATTCATCAAATATCTAAAATACGAACGATGAATGTTCATATTTTATGATTTAGCACGTTAATAGTCGCACCTGAATGACAACTGAATAAGGCGGAGGCATGTGGAGTTTTAGTCCATCTCGTGATACCGACATTCGAATCTGCCAATCATTGGACGAAGTATTAAAACGACACCGCTTTGATATAATCAATGAAGAAAATATGGGTTTGAACTTACCAATATATGGATTGATATTTAGACGTGAACCGCTAATTGAGAGAAAAATCACGGATATCACGAGTTATTAAGTATTTTATGAAATTTCTTAATAAAAATGTAACAGCCTAAATCCACCGCTAGCATATATTATTCTCTTTAAGCTTTCTCTTTCGGGATTCCCCTCAAAGTTTTTAAAAACACATCTGCTAGTGAGAGGTTTCCACACCCTTATAAAGAATGTTTTGTTCTCCTCTCCAACCAATGTGGGATTTCACAATCCACCCCCTTTGAGAGCCAGCGTCCTCGTTGACACTTGTTCCCTTCTCCCATCGATGTGGGACCCCCCAATCCACCCCATTCGGGATCCAGCGTCCTTGCTGACACACCGCCTCGTGTCCACTCCCCCTTCGGGGCTGCTCCTCGCTGGCACATTACCCAGTGTTTGGCTCTGATACCATTTGTAACGGCCCAAGCCCACTGCTAGGAGATATTGTCCCATTTGGGCATTCCCTTTCGGGCTTCTTCTCAAGGTTTTTAAAGCACGTCTGTTACGAAAAGTTTTCTACACTTTTATAAAGAATGTTTTGTTCTTCTCCCCAACCGATGTCGGATTTCACATTCTAAAAGTAAAGTCACAAACACCTTTGCTCAAAGGAACAATATTTGATGAAAAATACCTGATGCTTTTCCTTCCATTGCGGGAAAAAGTTGTTGCCAAGCAATTGGAACAAGTGGTCTCTCATTTCATCGTTCGTCAGCAGAAAACATTTAAAGCGTACAGCAGCATATAGCCAGTACCTGTAGCACACACAGAATAGACTGGTTTGAATTCCAAAAAAAAAAAAAAAAAAAAAAACTTGAGCTCGTACTACTAGTCAAATGTAACAGCCCAAGCCTACCGCTAGCAGATATTGTCCGTTTTGTCCCATTACATATCGCCGTCAGACTCACGGTGTTAAAACGCGTCTACTAGAAAGAGGCTTCCACACCCTTATAAGGAATGTTTCGTTTTCCGCTCCAACCGATATGGGATCTCACAATCCACCCCCTTAAGGGTCCAACATCCTCGCCAGCACACCGCCCAGTATCCGACTCTAATACCGTTTGTAACAACCCAAGCCCACCACTAGCAAATATTGTCCGCTTTGTTTCATTACGTATCACTGTCAGACTCAATTTTAAAACGCATCTATTATGGAGAGGTTTCCACATCCTTATAAGAAATGTTTCGTTTCCCTCTCCCACCGATGTGAGATCTCAGATAGATGTTTTCAAATATTCAAGTAAATAACTAGAAAGATGAATACCAGTCATCATTGGACCCATGAGGGGTAGCATAGAGCGCACCACAATCCTTCCATGACTCTATTAATCTCTTGTTATTAGGATTCAGTGCAGGACCTCCAGTAACACGACTTCTATGTAAAATTATGAGTGGCATTCTCTTTGTAGGGCTCAGTTGACGCATTTGATATACAATCCTTTTGAGCTGCAATTAGAAGATAGTATATTTCAGTACCAATCACAATAAACACAGAAAAAGTAAGACCTAAAGATATATCACCTGGATAAAGCTGAAATGATGTTGATTAATAAGACCAACGTTGGCACCATCAATTACAGCATCAAAAGGACCATGCCTGTCAAGCCACTCCTGAAGTATTTCACCTTCAAACTAGTCAGATTTTTGCCAACATAAATTAACATGTTACTTTTCTAAAGAAAAGATGTAAAACAGATAGAGAACCACTGTGGATTGACCAAGTGAACGATAAGAGCCATGGAAATAATAAAGGGCTTAGGATGGAATAGGTTTAAGCCGTGGTGGCCACCTGTAACGGCCCAAGCCCACCACTAGCCGATATTGTCATTTTTGGGTTTTCCCTTTCGGGCTTTCCCTCAAGGTTTTTAAAACGCGTATGCTAGGGAGAGGTTTCCACACCCTTATAAAGAATGTTTCGTTCTCCTCCCCAACCAATGTGAGATCTCACAATCCACTCCCCTTTGGGTCCCAGCATCCTTACTGGCACACCGCCACATGTCCACCCCCCTTCAGGGCTCAGCCTCCTCGCTAGCACATTGCTTGGTGTCTGGTTTTGATACCATTTGTAACAGCCCAAGCCCACCGCTAGCAGATATTATTCTCTTTCAGCTTTCCCTTGTAGACTTCCCCTCAAGGTTTTTGAAATGCATCTGTTAGGGAGAGATTTCCACACATTTATAAAGAATGTTTAGTTCTCCTCCCCAACCGATGTGGGATCTCACAATCCACCCCCCTTCAAGGCCCAGCGTTCTTGTTGGCACCCCCCTTCGGGGCTCAGCCTCCTCGCTGGCACGTCGCCTGATATTTGGCTCTGATACCATTTGTAACAACCCAAGCCCACCGCTAGCAGATATTGTCCTCTTTCGGCTTACCCTTTCGTGCTTCCCCTCAAGGTTTTTAAAACGCTAAGGAGAGGTTTCCACACCCTTATAAATAATACTTGGTTCTCCTCCCCAACAAATGTGGGATCTCACACAACCTATCTAGGATTTAATATCTTATGGATTTCATTGGCAACCAAATGTAGTAAGGTCATAAGATTGTCCCGTGAGAATAGTCGAGATGTGCACAAGTCAGCTTGGATAGTCACGAATGAAAGGAAAAAAAGAGAGAGACCATCATAACAAAAGCCCCTACAAAGGGGTATGCAGCAACAACAAACAAGAGGAGATGCAATATGGGAAACTTACGTTGTGAGCTTATCACTCCACGAACAATTAAGACTTCAAATCATAGAATCTGGGGATGAACGAAGAACTATCATACCTGGAATCTATTAAATTCAGCTTTAACTTCTCGTTCGCAAGCCAACTTGGTCAACGAGGCAGCAAAGTTTTCAGTTTCTTTCGGATCAATATCGATGCAAACAAGTTTCTGACCACACGACTGACAAACGCCACTATCGTCCATCACAGTTCTCACGAGCCTCCACTTCCCGCTACCGAGCCAGCCTTGTCCATGCCACCCTCCACCTCGTTTAACGATTCCTTCCCTAACGTCGTTCATATCCCAACGTTTAACACCAACTTCTGCTGCACATGCAGAATTAAACCAATCTTCAATAACTTTAGCAGTAGGTTCAGAGACCTGCCTCACTGTTCTTCTTAACCGAAGCAGCAACTCGTAGACCTTATCGGCCTTCTTCACATCAGAACTGAGTTTTAGAAGAGCAGAAAGCTCGGGTTCTTCGGGTTGCACCTCGGATGCAGCCATGTGGGAATCGACTTCATAAGCTTCTTGAGGCATTAGCTTCCTACAGAAACCAAAAAGTGCTGGTCCATATGACCTCAATCTTGGTGCAATATCATAATCCTTCATCTGCTTCACCAAAGAAAAAGCCATTTCTGGATCATCCCTTGCAGTTGCCAATCTTGCAACACTAGTAAATGTCGCCTCATTTGGGGATACTTTATCAGTCATCATTTGCTGAAAAATCTCAAAACCCCTACTCAAGCCCACGCTTAATACATCGATATCCTCACTTGTTTCAAGCGAGCCCGACGAAGAACACAAATACAGCAATACATTATAATGATGTTGTTGAAGTTGGATGCCATTACTCCGTGCCTCGTCGTAAAGCTTCAGTGCTTCAACAACTTGTCCATTCTTTGAGCACATATCTAATTTATGTTTAAGCACTCTCTCAGGTGATTCCTTGAGGGCTTTTTTCCTTGATCTGTTCGAGATTTTATCGGTAGAAGATGCTGAGGATTCGTGAACAGACGAAGTGGAAGCTAAAGCAACAGTACATAAATATCTAGCTGCGTGTATAGAGAAGTAACTGTTGCAACTACATTTCAGTATAGTTTTTGAAAATACAGTCGACCGATGGCTATGGACTTGGAGGCTAGCTCGAAAAGTATTCTGGCCGGAAAATATCCATGGAATTTTAGTGAAGTATGAAAAGAAAGGAGAAGTCTTTACAAGTGAAGGCATAAGTGAACTTCTTAAGGTTGTCATTCCTATACAGTAATCCAGAAGATTTTCATTGCACTAGAATCAGCAAGAACAGATGAACAACCCACGTTCATCTGAAAAATTAATGAAATAGAAATATGGTAAGCATAGTCTACCAATATCTTACATAGAACACTACAAATACAAATGAATTTGTACCACTTTCAGTTGACTTATACAAAAAATTGGAAACAAAACTCAGAACATTGCAATGCAGGTGATGAAAAACTATAGCAAAGCATAAACAAATGAAAGAAGAAATTGCAAAACTAATGATGAAAACTTAATCTTGTTTACAAGAAACAGCCAAGTTATATGTATTTATAGCCTCCTTTGCATTAAGGATCCTCTAATTCCACGCACGAGATAATATAAAAGCTTAAAAGCAGTGCCAATTCAGTAGCATTGTCACAGCCCGAGCATACCGCTAGCAGATATTGTCCTCTTTGGGGTTTCCCTTCAAGGTTTTTAAAACGCGTCTGTTAGAGAGAGATTTTCACACCCTTATAAAGAATGCATCATTCTCCTCCCCAACCGATATGGGATCTCACAATCCACCCCGCTTCAGGGCCCAGCATCCTCACTAGCCCATCACCCAGAGTCTGGCTCTGATACCATTTGTAATAGCCCAAGCACACCGCTAGCAAATATTGTCCTCTTTGGACTTTTCCTGTCAAGCTTCCCCTCAAGGTTTTTAAAACGCGTATACTAGGGAGAGGTTTTCTACCCTTATAAAGAATGCTTTGTTCTCCTCCCCAACCGATGTGGGATCTCACAATCCATGGGGCCCAGCGTCCTCGCTAGCACATCGCTCGGTGTTTGGTTGTAATATCATTTGTAACAGTCCAAGCACACCGCTAGAAGATATTGTCCTCTTTGGCTTTCCCTTTCAAGCTTCCCCTCAAGGTTTTTAAAACGCGTCTGTTAGGGAGAGATTTCCACATCTTTATAAAAAATGTTCCGTTCTCCTCCCCAACAGATGTGGGATCTCACAATCCACCTCCCTTCGAGTCCAGCGTCCTCGCTGGCACATCGCCTAGTGTCTAGCTCTGATAACATTTGTATCAGTCCAAGCACACCGCTAGCAGATATTATCCTCTTTGGGTTTCCCCTCAAAGTTTTTAAAACGCGTATGCTAGGGAGAGGTTTCCACACCCTTATAAAAAATGCTTCGTTCTCCTCTCCAACCGATGTGTATCTCATAAGCATAGCATTAGATTAGCATTTCATTCAAAGGTATCATACCAAGTTCCAAAAGCAAGGTTTTAAATACCTATATCAATAGAACCATCAAAAACAACTCAAGGGAAATAGCAATAGAAATTTCCCCAGAACGTCCATGCCAATGGATATTTCTAAAGAATCAAAATTCACAAATACATTCAGACATTATCTATACTTGGTCCATATTTTTAGATTCGATTAACCCAACCCATTATGTCAATACTGAACCCTGTTCCAAATTCGATTCACCCATAACCCATTGTCGGGAAGGTGAAGAGAGATAGAGATAGAAAATCATTCAAAACTCATTCATTAAGCAAACCCAGTTTCTGAACTCACACGAATTGGGTAGCGCTTCAACCGTAGAATCCCCTGACGAGAACCTTCAACAATGAGCCAATCAATCAACCTCAGACGGTAAGCAGCGAACTCGACGGCTTGCTCCGACAAGCTCAGACGACAAGAACTGATAGCAGCAACTCCACGAAGGCGAACTCCGACGACTTTGGAGAGGCAGTGATTGAAGTGTTGAAGATCGAAGTAAGGAGAAGATTAGCACAGTCTCTTTGCTTGGGTTGGAATTGCAGAGATTTTTTTGTTCTTTTAGGGTAAACGAATTTCAAAAGTTTAGATAATAATTTTTAAAAAATCTCAAAAATACTCTTAAAATTTTAAAATAAAAATTCAAAAATATTTATACAGTCAGTTTTGAATAGGAACAGTCGATACTTGAGTAACTTAATCAACACTCGTTCAACCGTTAATTCGTTACGTATCGTCCTCAACTTTACGGTTTTAAAACGCGTCTACTAGAGAGAGATTTCCACACCCTTATAAGGAATGTTTCGTTCCCTCTCCAACCGACGTGGGATCTCACATAGTGCGAGTTAGGCAAATGAGTCTTCCCAGAGGTCTTTAGTACCTTTCCCTCATTTATCACACCGTTTTGTTTACCCAAGTAACTATTGAGACCTTTATTTTACCGACAATATCTGAAAACATTTAAATACATAAAATTCAGATGACCTAAACGACGATACTTAATACTGTTCTACTATCAGGGTTGTCTTTAGAAGCAATAAAATTAGATTTACGAACAATTAACTCTTACATTAATTTAATAAATAATAAGTGAATAATGAATTACAGCGGAGATATGACGTGTCATATGGTTTATTACCATTTATTTTATAATTAAAAATATATAATTTAATAAAGGATAATTTTTATATTTGAAAACTAAGGATTATAGATATTTATAATTAAAATTTAATATTGGTAATTAATTGCAAGTGGCATATTTTGTAAATTTTTAACCTAATACAGGGATACTATAGTCCAAAAAAGTTTTTAGAAGTAGATTGGGAGAGCGGGTCGGTCCCAAGTGGAATATATCATCGGGCCCATCATTAGGGGTCTACATGGTTCGGGTTGGGTTGAGGAATTTTTTTGATCCAACCCAAAAGTTCAGGTTGGATTGGTAACCAACCCAACCCGAAACTTTTCACAATCCAACCCAACCCAACCCAACTCGAAACTTTTCACAATCCAACCCAACCTAACCTTCGTCAATTTTTTTTTTTTAAGGATTGGTTGTTTTTAGAAGTAGATTTGGAGGGCCCATCTCATATGGGCTGGTCCCAAGTGGAATATATCCTCGGGCCCATCATTAGGGGTGTACATGGTTCAGGTTAGGTTGTGTTGGGTTGGGTTGAAAGATTTTTTTGACCCAACCCAAAAGTTCAGGTTGGTTGGATTGGTAATCAACCCAACCTGAAACTTTTCACAATTCAACCCAACCCAACTCGAAACTTTTTACAACCCAACCCAACTTGAAACTTTTCACAATTCAACCCAACCTAACCTTCGTTGTCAATTTTTTTTTAAGGATTGGTTGTTTTTAGAAGTAGATTTGGAGAGCCCATCTCATATGGGCCGGTCCCAAGTGGAATATATCATTGGGCCCATCATTAGGGGTGTACATGATTCAGGTTGGGTTGAGTTGAGTTGAGTTGGGTTGAGTGATTTTTTTGACCCAACCCAAAAGTTCAGGTTGGCTGGATTGGTAACCAACCCAGCTTGAAACTTTTCACAACCCAACCCAACCCGAAACTTTTTACAATCCAACCCAACCCAACCTGAAACTTTTCACAATCCAACCCAACCCAACCCGAAACTTTTCATAATCCAATCCAACCCAACTGAAACTTTTCACAATCCAATCCAACCTAGGGTTGTCAATTTTTTTTTTAAATTTTATTTATCTATAATTTATAATTATTTAGATACAATCTTAGATAAAATATATTAAAACTTATAATTCAACTCTTATAAAATAAAATATAATTAAATGTCTAATATTCATATTAATTAAATAATATTATTATAATTTAAAATAAATATAGTTTGAATAATTTTTCAAAATTTTAAGCCATATAAACCTTCCCAAGTTGTATTTAATTTTTTTTAACGAAAAAAACGTTCCCATGTTATCATGAAAAGTCAAAGTCAACCTTTTTACAAATGTCACCCTCCAAACCGTGCTCGGCACATGGTTTAATCAACATATTATAAAAAAAAATTAAATAGTATTAACATCGAATGCTCTAAATTATATCTATTGATTATAACGTTAAATTTAAAATATAGATTTAATCATGAATACATGAAGCTGTCACAATAGTGTAATAGACCGAAAAGCCCGAATAAAGGAAGAGTACACGAATTAATCGGGACCACATTCGAATGAGAGCGATCTTAAAGATAAGATACTAAGAAAAACTAAAAGAAATTGAAAGTCACTGTCAATATCAATAAGGTACATATTTATTTTCAGTAGCTCAATCATAAGAACTCCAAATTCAAACATATTTTGTTTTGTTTGGAATAATTTTATGTTATGTCGGACTATATATATATATATATATATGATACGTATGCAACGGGTAATGGAAAAAAATTAAAAACTAAAAAAAAAAACAAATAGAAAATAATTTAAAGATTTACTGAACGTTTAAAATTAAAAAAAAAATGGAATAAATGAAAGTAAATATATATTTAACGGTAATTATTTGACACGACTGCAGCCGACACGTACACAAACCAATTTATTGAGTAAATAAATAAATAAAAGATAATGTTTTGAAACATACAATACATTAATTAATTCGTATAATATATAGTTTTCTTGTTTATTTTTGAGTGGTGGGGTCCCATTAACTTTTACTCACTTTTTTTTAAATTATATAATTTATTTCATTTGCGTAGAAAATGGAAAATATATTATTCAAGCAAAAATAATGTGAATATTTAATTATATTTATGACATCACTATTATTATTTTATTTTTTAATATTCATCTCTATTATTACTAATAGAGATGTTTATTTAACCCGTCAGACTGTTATTTTATGTATTATTCCTAATAGAGAGGTTTATTTAATCTATCAGACTGTTATTTTATGAAACTTCCTTAATTTATTTAATTAGAAAATAAATAAATAAATAAATACATAAATATTAAAATAAAAGATTTGAAAATTTAAAAGATAAAATAAAATATTAATATTTTTTTATGGTGGAGTATGTTAGACAAACACGACTCTCCACAATGGTATGATATTGTCCACTTTGAGCATAAGCTCTCATGGCTTTGCTTTGGGCTTTCCCAAAAGGCCTCATACCAATGGAGTTAGCATTCCTCACTTATAAACCCATGATCATTTCCTAAATTAGTCGATGTGGGACTTCCATCATCCAACAGAGTATTATTAAATTAATAATATAAATAATTATATGATGATTTGGTCCAACTACTACTGAGCATTACCTCTGCCAATAATAATAATAATAATAATTAAAAAAAATGTAAGTAAAGCGCCGTTCGATAATAAATCATTCCAACTACATTTTCGACAGCGTCATACGTGGTAATTAATTAATTATTTATTTATTTTAAAACATAACTCAATTAATTAAAATATTATATTATCAGACAAAAAAAAATTATTATTATTTTTTGAAATTTGAATTTTCACTTAATTCACTAAATAAATATATATATATATATATATATATATATATATATATTATATATCTCTAAATGTTTATGCCGTCGACTCATATAAATTCAACCTATTGTAAAGCTTTAGGCCATTCAAGAGTGGATGGGTTTGTATCTTTAGATTTAGAGTCAGATTCCCGTTTACGAATTTAATATCTACTTACACTAAAAAAAAAAAGATGTCTGTTTTAATATTTATTTATACGAACATAGTTTAAGTAGTTAGATGTTCGTGTTTTTTTTTTGTCAGTTTGTGCATGTATTATTATTTAACGTATTAAAATAAAAATTTGAGTTTTTCAACTCCCGAACAAATTTAAGCACAACTCAATAGATAAGACACTAACTATCATTTCAAAACTCGACACTGAATTAAAAAAATAGATTGTAATATTTTTAAAAAACATTTGATATGTAAAAGGATAATTTTAAGTTCTAAACCTTAAATTTACGGAATAAAAACTTGAATATTAGTTAATTTAAGTATTGTTTCATGTTTTTTTTTTGTGTATTAAAAGTTCAATCTCTTGCTCCAACCAATCCGAACATATTTAATGAAATAGATACTTCAGTGATCAACCGCTCTTGTTCTTTAAACCGAAAAAAGAAAAAAAAAATCAAATTCGGTAACGTAGAATTATAAATTAATTACGAAAATAAAACCTACAAATATTTAAATAAGATAAATAAGATGTGTGTTTATTTTCAAATATTTAATTAAATTCGATAAGAAATAATAAATAATAAAAACATTTTTGAAGATCTTGAATTATTAAAAAAAAGAAGCAAAATTCAACCAATCATACCGAAACACGTGTTTTTTTTTTTTTTTTTTTTTTTGCTGCTGCTTCGTCCTCGCAAAGAAGAAACAGTAATGAAGAATAATCAGATTTTTTGGTGATTTTTTCTTTTTCTTTTTAAAAAAAAGTTATCTTTAGTGTAATTAACGTTACTCCTTGTAAAACGGGTTGCCTCAATTTTTCCATAATTATCATTNAAAAAAAAAAAAAAAAAAAAAAAAAAAAAAAAAAAAAAAAAAAAAAAAAAAAGCTCCCTAATGACTTTCCTTCTCTTCCACGTCTCCTTTTAAATTCATTTCCCGACGAGGGCAACATTGTGGATGTTGTGGCCGAGTGTTTTCCGGTGAACGTTGTTGGGTATTGAAATTTGTGCATTTTTCGCCTCTTTTCTGTCTCTTTTCATACCAATCTATCTCGAATTTCATGGAAACATGAAGTTCTCCGGTTGTGTAAGCACCCTACCCTACCCCTTTTCTTCTTGGATGAACTTTTGTTTTTTAACCGATTCAATTGGGTTTGATTTGATTTGGGGTTCTTTTGGGTGTTTTTGAATCCAACAGTTTAATGTAAACCAATCGAGAAATAATGGGTGTTCTTCAATGATTTCCATCGTTACTGAAAATTAATCATACCCTTTTGTTTTGTGGGGTTTAAGATGCTTCTTGTGTATCTGTTCCTGTGGGCATGATTTTGTTTCATTGCTTATTTTGAGTTGTTTTCTTTGCAGTTGCCCTTACTTGCAGAGCAAAAAAGTAGGCATTCTTGTTTTTGTACCCTTCTTCCAGTCACTACTTTGCTTTGTCTTGTATTGTTTGTGGGGAGTGCATATATAGCACCAGATTATAGACAGGTATGCTTTCTTGCTCTTGCTCTTGCTCTTGCTCTTGCTGATTTTCATGTGTTGTGGTTGCTCTCTCTATGAATCCTGTGTTGTTTCTTTTCACTTTATCATTGAAGCTCATCGTTGTAGCAAGCACCAAGGGTTGTCTTCGTGGTCGAAGCTCGAGATGTTGTCGAAAAATTAATAACTTAGAAGTTTAGTTGGCTTTAGGATGGTGGGTGATGTTCCTTTTCGAAGAGTAGAATCGAAGTATAGCGTTGAATAAGTCGGTGTAACTGTTAGTTCTATGGTGGTGAACTCAATGGAGTTAGTTATAGTGATAAAATAGGCTAGATGTGCTCTTTTTTTCTACAGGGGATCGTAATGTCTTTCTATGGAATTGCACGTCTCTTTATTAGCTAGCTCCTATTTGTGGTGCACAATTTTGTGGAATTATGTAGCCGTTACGATTGGTCCGATAGAAAAGAAGGAATAGTATCTTTTTCTCGTTGGGGGGCCTTTACAATGATAGGACTTGTCAACTTCTGGTGGCATTTGCATAGATTTCATTATTAGTACAACATATTTCATGCCACTCTATCAGTGTTTGAAAGGATTTTAGCTCATTGAACTCTAGAATGACATGGTTCTTCTTCTTCTTCAGAAAATCTCTAAATGGGGAATAGATGGTTTTGTCAGATCAAAGTTCAGTAAATGTGAGGTTCGTTTGCTATTTCGACCATCGTTACAAGAACGAACAACATTTTGTATCAATCTTCTCATATTTATATGACATTAGTGATTTATACCTTTGATGCTCATGTTTTTCGTTTCATTAGAATCAATGTAGACCAAATGGAAGCGACCCGCTACCTAAAGACATTGTTGTCACTGCATCTAACTTGGAAATGCGACCGCTATGGGGTGCGTCGAAGCATTCTTATCAGGTCATGGATCAAGATAATCTTCTTCAAATTCCTTATTCCTTCTGCTAGTGTGAGGAAATGTGATCAATGTTACTTATCCAAGAGGGAATGTAATTAGAGTGAGTTTAGGAGATCAACAAGGGCTTCATGTAACAACACTTTATGCTCATAATGAACACTTAAAGTTCATACTTGTGCTTGTTGATTCTCTCATCTTGATTCTTGTACTGATTGTGCATAACTTGAAACAGAAACCCGTTAACGTATCGAGTAATTTATTCGCTGTGGCCGTCGGGATTAAACAAAAAGATCTTGTGAATACGATGGTAGCAAAGGTATGAAGAGAGGTATAAACATATGCTAAATTCAAAGCTATCCTGTTAATTTGTGGCCATTTATATGTAATTTTTCACTACCATTCAACAGTTTCTAGCTAGCGACTTTGCTGTGATGCTTTTCCATTATGATGGTATCGTGGACAAATGGAAGGAATTTGAGTGGAGTAATCGTGTAGTACATGTAACTGCGATCAATCAAACTAAGTGGTAGGTTCTTATTACATATGTTTTGTTCATTCTATTTATGAAAGTTGCTGAGTTTCACTCTGTTTCATTGGTTCTTGATCTGGTGATGTCTAGGTGGTTTGCCAAGCGCTTCTTACATCCTGATATTGTAGCAGCATATAATTACATCTTTCTTTGGGATGAGGACCTTGGAGTTGACAATTTCAATCCTAATAAGTAAGTTGGGTTCAATTTCTTATAACAATGTGGAAACATCTCCCTAACAGACGCTTTTTAAACCGTGAGGCTGACGGTGATACGTAACGGGCCAAAGCGGATAATATCTGTTAGCGGTGGGCTTGGGCTATCAGAGCCAAACACTAGGCGATGTGCCAACGAGGACACTGGGCCCCCAAGGAGGGTGGATTGTGAGATCCCACATTGGTTGGAGAGGAACGAAACATTCCTTATAAAGGTGTGGAAGTCTCTCCCTAATAAACGCGTTCTAAAACCGTGAGCCTGACGGCGATACGTAATGGGCAAAAGCGGATAATATCTGTTAGTGGTGGGCTTGGGCTGTTACAAATGGTATCGAGCCAAACACCAGGTGGTGTGCTAGTGAGGATGCCGAGCCCTCAAGGAGGGTGGATCGTGAGATTTCATATCGGTTGGAGAGAGGAACGAAGTATTCTTTATAAGGGTGTAGAAACTTTTCTCTAACATACGCGTTTTAAACCGTGAGGCTGACGGCGATACGTAACGAGCTAAAGCAGACAATATCTGTTAACGGTGGGCTTGGGCTGTTACAAATGGTATCAGAGCCAGACACCGGGCGGTATGCCAGCGAGGACGTTGGGCCTTCAAGGGAGGTGGATTGTGAGATCTCACATTGATTGGAGAGAGGAACGAAGCATTCCTTATAAGGGTGTGGAAACCTCTCCCTAGCAGACGTTTTTTAAACCTTGAGACTGACGGCGATACGTAACGGGTCAAAGCGGACAATATCTGTTAACGGTGGGCTTGGGCTATCAGAGCTAGACACTAGACGATGTGCCAACGAGGACACTGGGCCCCCAAGGGGGTGGATCTTGAGATCCCACATCGGTTGGAGAGAGGAACGAAGCATTCCTTATAAAGGTGTGAAAACCTCTCTCTAACAGACATGTTTTAAACCGTGAGGCTGACGGCGATACGTAACGGACAAGGTGGACAATATCTGTTAGCGGTGAGCCGGGGCTGTTACAAAAGCTTGTTTTGCTCTTTCAATATTCTCTTAGTAACTACTAACTTCCAAGATATCAAAGATGCTGAACTGTTTCAATGTTTGTCTCCCCGTTATAAGGTATGTACATATTATTGAAAGTGAAGGGCTAGAGATATCACAACCAGCTCTTGATCCACTCAAATCAGAGGTGCACCATCAAATTACTGCACGTGGGAGGCGATCGAAAGTGCACAGGTCTTCTCCCTGTTCCCTGATTTCGTATGAACTGATTTGTATTAACTTTCAAGTCATTACATGTTCATCTTTCACCTTTTGAAGTCATTAATCATTGACATTTTGATACATTGTTTATATGCTTTCATCAGTTGTTTACTACTGTGTGGTTCTATCTTTGGTCTGTCACTCCTGCAGGAGAACTTACAAACCAAGTAATGGTGGAAAAGGTTGTGATATCAACAGTACAGCCCCTCCATGCACTGGGTAAGCGCAGCTACCCGAAGCTCTATGCTTTCGTTTGAATGTCTCAAGATAGATAGCTTTTATAGACCTGTGCTTGAGTGCAAAGTGTATCTGCCTGAAAAGTTAGATCTGTTGCAGATGGATCGAAATGATGGCCCCGGTTTTTTCCCGAGCGTCATGGCGTTGTGTTTGGTATATGATCCAGGTGGGTGCTACCCTTTTCTTGGCCTATCGTATATTGTTCAACTAAACGAAAGTCGAAATGTATCGTTTTAATCGAAACACGTTTCTTTTGCTGAACAGAATGATTTGATCCATGCTTGGGGCTTAGATATGCAACTGGGATATTGTGCACAGGCAAGAGTTTCTACTAGCAGTCATCTTGTTTTCCTTTAATGTTCTACTGCTGTTATTTGAAATATTGGGTCGTTTCCCAACAGGGTGATCGAACAAAGAACGTCGGTGTCGTTGACTCCGAGTATGTAATCCATCATGGACGACCAACGCTCGGTGGTCCGGAAGAAAATGAGGTTGAAAATATGATTGTTTTATAATTTTACTTGTAGCAATGTAGTTATTGCTTTCATTATGATTTGTTAAGCCTCATGATCATCAAATAACAGAAGTTCTCTACAATTGCAGACATCTTCAAAGTCTCCTGTAAAGGATCATAGAGCTGATGTAAGTTCTTGCACACGCAATTCACTTTCATTTGTTTCTTTTGCCTAGTTTAATGCTTCTGATGAACTATTCTGGTTTTGATACTACGGCCCAAGTCCACCGCTAGTAGATATTATCCTCTTTAGGTTGTTCCTTTCAAGCTTCCCCTCAATGTTTTTAAAACGCGTCTACTAAGGAGAGGTTTCCATACCTTTATAAGGAATGTTTCTTTTTCCACTTCAACCGGTGTGGGATCTTACAATCCACCCTCTTGGGAGCCAGTGTTCTCGCTGGCACACCGCTCGATATTTGGCTCTAATATCACTTGTAACAACCCAACCCCACCGCTAGCATATATTGTCCTCTTTGGGCTTCTCCTCAAAGTTTTTAAAACACGATTGCTAGAGAGAGGTTTCCACACCCTTATAAAAAATGCTTCATTCTCCTCCCCAACTGATGTGGAATCTCACAGATATTTTTGGGGTGGGTGGTGGGTGTGTATGGCTGTGATAACTCGGAGGAATCTGATGAAACAATCCTCTTAGGCTTATTGGCACGTCGAGTCTACATTTGTTTCGTTTCTTGTCTATTTATTATCTTTGAATTCGATTTTGATTCATGCAGGTAAGAAGGCAATCCTATATTGAACTAGCTGTATTTAGAAAAAGATGGCAGAAGGCTGCTGAGCAAGATGAGTGCTGGGAAGATCCATACCCAGAGACAATGGATAGCAACACCACTTTATAAGACGATCATACGACGAACTGGTACGTTCTTGTAACAATGTAGATCGTCATTGAAGTTTAGAATATAGAAACTTTCATGGCCATTGGTATTGGAAGGACAAGGAGGAAACAATGATTGTTTATCAGAAATATATGCAGCGGATATCTTAACACGAAACCTCGGGTATGAGCTTCTGATCTCGTGGTGTTCTGTATTTAAAATGCTGTAAATTTCAACTTCTTTTGTTGAAATATGTTTTTAAGTATTACTGAGGTATACCATTTAGAGTTGTATTGGAAAGAAACTGGAAACAAGAATAGAAAGAGACCCTTTGTTTATGAATATTGAAGAGAGTTTATGCACTGTGAAGTGGATTGAGTTCCGAACACCTTATGTAAAAGAACTAGGCTGCTAGAGAACCCGACCCTTCTTTCGCCTTAAAGGAGAGTACAAGATGACCTCCTCCGACGTCTTGTTAACATACTTGACCTCGACTCATAGGGTAAACTGATGTGAGATCCTCCTACATTGGTTGGAGAAGGGAATGAAGCATGTCTAATAAGGGTGAGGAAAACTCTCCATAACATACACGTTTTAAAATCTTGAAGGAAAAACTTAAAAAGGACAATATATGCTAGCAGTGGGCTTGGGCTGTTACAAATGATATCAGAGCACTAAGCGGTGTGCCAGTGAGGACGTTGGGCCCTCGAGGGGTGGATTGTGAGATCCCACATTAATTGGAGAGGAACAAATCATTTCTTATAAGAGTGTAGAAAAGTTTCACCTTAAGGGGAAGCCCTCGAAGGGAAAGTCTATATCTATTAGTGGTGAGCTTGGGCTGTTACAACCGAATACCTTACACAAACTTGGTTGTTAGAAACGAGGAGGAGAGTACAAGATGACCTCCTCGACGTCTTGCAAACTTTGTTTTAATATCCACTTCGATGATTGATCTGTTATGAAAATATTATATGGCACCATCTGAATTTTTTTCCTTACTACATTTAGTTATATTTTACTGTTTGACATTGAAGTCTAAGTAGGTGGTCGGTATGACTTGAACTTTTTAAAGTTGTAAGGGTATTTTTGAAACATTATTAAAAGTTCGAGGGTATTTTTGAAATAAAATATAAATTTTTTAGACAAAATATAAAGTTCACGGATATTTTTATTAATTTAACGAAATATAATATTTTGAAGCCTCGAAATAAAAAAAGAAAAGAAAAAAGGATTTTTCTGTCCACTTCCAACAGAAGTCAACAAAAGTCACTCCCTAGATTCTTTCCCGTTTTCAAAAGTATACCTATGAAGCACGGGCGTGCTAGCTGCATTGGCATATTCGTGTCAGGTAAGTATATCTATGAAGCACCGACGCGTTAACTTAGACTCAGACTTGATAAGTATCAAATATTTGTTCATCAAAATAGACTTGTGTTAGACATTTGTCGGATACAAAAGTTCTCCACATGTGGGGAACATAGCATTTCTCATTTCTTAGGGTGTAAAACGTCTCTCTAGTAGAGGTGTAATAAGAAAGCCCAGAAGAAAAAGCCCAAAAACCTCGAGGGAAAGTCCAAAAGATAAAACACAAAGAGGACAGTATCTAGATGAGTATTTGCATAACTCTGAAAGACCATTTTAAAACCGTGAAACTGACACCGATACGTAATGGGCTAAAGCAGACAATATTTGTATCCTGAGGTCGATAGACATAACAGTGTAAGAAGAAGAAAAAGTAGTGTTAATCCTTCACTTCAAATAGTCAAAAGACTCGACAAAGTGGCTATAGTTTAGTGATAAGACACAGTCACGTATTCACATACAAGGCTTCACACAAGCATAAAATAAGCACCATATAGAAAAACAATAACGATACTCGAGGCTCGGGTCAATGACTAGAAAAAGAGAAACAAAAGTAGAATTTGTAAAGAGAAGCACATACTGTACCGGGTCGATACCAAATACCGTACAAGTACGTATGGATGAATGATACATAAATTAGGCATATTGGAGTAGTAGTTTAAAGGGTATGAAAGGCATAAATCAAGCAAAGAAGAAAACAAGACAACAAGTTAATAGTTATTTGTCCTCAAGGCATCACATGGGGTGTTCCATCAAAGAAAGAGGAGAATTAGATTCTTCACACTTCTCTCAATGCACTTAATGTTGATATAACTTCTAAGTTGTACACCCTTGTCTCTTTCCTACATCACTCCACAAATGTGCAGGAAACTCGAGCATTTTCCGTTCTTTTGCCTACCCGAAAACGAAGCTAAAAACTTCATCACATTATGAATATTTCATGCTCGGAGTCTTGAAGAAGACACCGAGTTAAAAACGAAGAAGAATGCAATAGCTTTGTGAAGTCCCACATCGGTTGGAGAGGGGAAACAAAGCATTCCTTATAAGGGTATAGTAGCCTTGTTTTAAGACCGTGAGGCTAACAACGGTATGTAACGAGCCAAAGCGGACAATATCTGCTAGCGGTGGGTTTGGGTTGTTACAAATGGTATCAAAGCCAGACATTGGGCGGTGTGCCAGCGAGGACACTAAGCCACCAAAGGGGGTGGATTGTGACGTTCCACATCAGTTGGAGAGGGGAATAAAACATTCCTTATAAGGGTGTGGAAACCTCTCCCTAGTAGACGCATTTTAAAACCGTGAGGGGGCGAAAGCAGACAATATCTACTAGCAGTGGATTTGGACTGTTACAAATGGTATCAAAGTCAGACACCGGGCGGTGTGCAGAGGACACTGAGCCCTGAAAGAGGGTGGATTGTGAGGTCCCACATCAGTTAGAGAGGGGAACAAAGCATTTCTTCTAAAGGTGTGGAAACCTCTCCCTAGCAAACCATGAGGCTAACGACGATACATAACGAGGCAAAACAGACAATATCTACTAGAGATGGGTTTGGGCTGTTACAAGCTTTTACGATGGGTATAGATTAGTCTCACAAACGTTAACAAAGCTACACATCAGGAACTATAAACAAAGTTTACACTACTCTCACTCCTCCATCCCCTCAACTCAGCCCCCACCAAACAAAAGATATGGATGTACACAACAAAGGAAGCATATTCTTATTCAGTTTATAAAGAAATGGATAGAAGTTGATTGGTGTCTTATCAAACCATGACTCTAAGACACTAGAGGTATCAATCAAAGTAAACACCTAGCAGCAAAGAGCCTCAAAGCAATCATCAAACAACTTGAATAAGCTAACAAGTTTTAGAACAAGAACAAACACAGGCCACTTACAGAGAATCTATACAACATCAAGGCCTCTAGGAACGGCTAGTTTCATAACTCTAGAGTTCTTCAAATCAATCATTTCCAGAACAGAGCAACAGAGATAACAAATGACCAAGATCATCATCATCATCATATATATATATGCAAGGAAATTTCAGAGAGATATATGAATGTATAAGCTAGAGATTGCATCCAAAGCAATTACAGGATTTAGGAGTGAAAGAGCAAAACCCAAATGGTCTGTTGGGGATGTTGCAATTGATAGCATAACAACAAGGAGATGGCAAGCACAGGCCCTTAGCCCCACCACAGCAAGTACAAGGAGCACATACTTGGAAGCTACCCAGTTTTCTTCTAGTTTCATTCATCTCCATCATCGTCATTTCCCCCTCCTCGATCAGTGGCACCATCGCTGCCACAGACCCATTTGACTGAGAAACAAATTATAAGAAACCCATTATATAAAACTCATGAAAACGAAAATGGGATCGATGAATTACAGGAAATGGCGAAAAGGGAACTCACTTGAGTGAACCTTAGTTCGTTTCCAGTTGCCAAATCGGCGAGAAAAAGCAGAAAAACGAGGGAGAATCCAGCGCCATATCTAGACATCATGCAAGAACAACACAGGAAATCGATAACAACGCTGAAATGGTGGGTTTTAAGAACTTGTGAGGGGAGAAGGATTCAGAAGACGGAGAAATTTGAGATGGGGTTTTCGAATTTGGGAGAAAAATCATGGAAATTAAGGGTTTAGAGGCGAGATTTTGTGGTGATGGTGAGCGGAGCGCGAAGCCCAGTGGTGGAATTGGTGCGATTGGCGGAATGTCTTTCGATTTTTATTGTTTAAAGAAAGGAAATACTATGGCGATCTTCGTAATGGGCTTTCGGCTAAGAATGAATGTGAGATGTGATTATGTTAAAAATCTGATTAAGTAGATTTCTTCGCTTTAAAATAATGTCATTCCGACATCATTAATCAGCTGCTATGACCCTCTTCCTAAATCCCAACACTAATTAGATATTCGGAACAAAAAACCATTTTTTACTCGAGAGTTATGTATCCCGTCTATATCATCGTCACTCTCACAGTCTTTAAGACACGTCTATTAACGACAGGTTTTCACACCTTTGTAAGGAATGTTTCATTTCTCTCTCCAACCAATCTAGATATCAAAATCTATGGGGCCAGCATCTTTGCTGACACACTGTTCTTTGCTCTAATCTTGTTTGTAACCGTCCAAGCTTGCCACTGACAAATATGTTCACTTTAGCCCGTTATACCAATCTAGATATCACAATCTATGGGGCCTGATTAAATTAACTTTTAATTTAAATTAAATGAAACCGTGTTTGATGATCATTTGATTTTTTATTTTTAATAATGAATCTTATAAATTGTGAATAAATTAACTAAAAATTCAAATGTTTTCTTAATAAAATTAAGATTATTGTGAATAAATTGAGATTATCAAAAATAAAAAATAAAATAGTTATCGAACGAGATCTTATCTATTGAACTAATACTTGAACCGAACGTTATGATTGTATAAGAACGATGATTTGATGGGCATGAAAAAAAGTATGCATGCCATAATGAGTACGCATGAGAGCATCCAAAACGTCCATAATTTTTTAAACAAGTTGAAAAATAATAGTATTCTATTCTTAATAATAAGATTAAAAAACAACCTTTTGCCTCTCGGTTTACGAACTCGAATCACAATATTACATGATGGCTTTAGATTTAATGAGTTTGCATGTTCGTTAACTTCACGGTTTTAAAATACGTCTGCTATAAAGAGGTAATAAAATACGTCTGCTATAAAGAGGTAAAGAATGTTTATCTCATAATTCGTCCTCTTTGGAGGCCAACGTCCTCACTAGTACATCATTTGATGTTTGGCTCTGATACTATTTATAATCACTTCCTTTGGGGCCAACGTCCTCATTTCTAACCGATATTGTCTGCTTTTGCCTGTTGTTTATTGTCGTCAGTCTCATGGTTTTAAAATGCATATGCTATAGAGAGGTAAGGAATGTTACATTTCCCTCTTTAACCGATGTGGGATCTCACAATCCACCCCCTTAAAGGCCAGCATCTTCGTTTACACATTGACTCGTGTTTGGCCCTGGGCTCTAATACCATTTGTACCATCCTTAGGGACCAGGTTCTCATTAGCACACCTTTCGGTGTTTGGCTCTAATACCATTTGTAACAGTCCAAGCCTAAGCCCCCACATTGTCTGGTGTCTGGCTCTGAGTTCTATACCATTTGTAACCACCCCTTGGAGACTAGCGTTCTAGCTAGCACACCTTTCGGTGTTTGGCCCTAATACCTTTGTAACAGTCCAAGCCCAAGCCCCACATTGCTTGGTGTCGGGTTCTAAGCTCTAAACTATTTGTAACCACCCCTTGGGGACCAGCGTTCTCGCGAGCACACCTTTCGGTGTTTGGCTCTAATACTATTTATAACAGTCCAAGCCCACCGCTAACATATATTATTCGTTTTGACCCAGTATGTATCTCCATCAACCTATTTAAAATGCGTCTAGTAGGAAGAAGTAAGGAATGTTGTGGGATCTCACAAAACCCTACAACTTACCATCACTAGAAATTTCAGATATGTTGATTCAGGGTCGAGTTCTAGAACCCAATTTGTCGTGATTTCGACTCTTCGAACCCTACAACTTACCATCACTAGAAATTTCAGATATGTTGATTCAGGGTCGAGTTCTAGAACCCAATTTGTCGTGATTTCGACTCTTCGAACCCTACAACTTACCATCACTAGAAATTTCAGATATGTTGATTCAGGGTCGAGTTCTAGAACCCAATTTGTCGTGATTTCGACTCTTCGAACCCTACAACTTACCATCACTAGAAATTTCAGATATGTTGATTCAGGGTCGAGTTCTAGAACCCAATTTGTCGTGATTTCGACTCTTCGAACCCTACAACTTACCATCACTAGAAATTTCAGATATGTTGATTCAGGGTCGAGTTCTAGAACCCAATTTGTCGTGATTTCGACTCTTCGAACCCTACAACTTACCATCACTAGAAATTTCAGATATGTTGATTCAGGGTCGAGTTCTAGAACCCAATTTGTCATGATTTCGACTCTTCGAACTGCTCGAGAGAAGCCAAGACATGCCCATTTTGCTTCAGAACTGATAAAGAAGACTCAAACCCTGAGACAACAAAACATAGAAACAAACCACAGGAAGTTCATCCACAAGCTCTGTGCTGTAAGAAACACATTTGAAAGCATGAAGAACAAGATTATTGATTGATTGAAGAGCCAAAGAGGCCATCAAAATTTGGGGAGAAATAGCAAAGCGTTTCTTTACAAGAATTTAAACTCCCAAAGCCCAAAGAGAAAGCAGTTCATGATGAATTGTTGTTTTTACCAAAGATGAACAAAAAACCCGACATAATCTGCAGATCCTTTTATACAACAATGCAGAAACATAAAATAAAATTTAAAAAAAGAAAAAAAAAAGTAAAACTCAGAGGAATTAATCTCTGCTGCCATCTGAAACATGCGTTTTCAGACATAAAAAACAGGATCAACTTTACATGAACCCTCCCTCCTGTACATCTTTTTTCCTTCCTGCAAGGCAAGGCATAATGAATTTACAAATACCTCTTCTTCTTCTTCTTCTTTTTATCTTCCAAAAGATTGTAAAAGGAGTAAAAAGGCGGTGTTCAGCCTTCTGTGTCGATATTTTCGTCGTCAGATGGCATCTCTCGCGTCTCCGAGATTGATAGTCGTCTCGGTTTTGCAGATCCTGCTTCGACTAGCCCTTCAGATGACAAGTTCAGTGCAGTTGATCCTGAAGACGTCCCAAACAAATGCTGAACTGGGGCGTTGGCTGATGATGCTGCTGCTGCTGCTGCTGCTGAGAGATTGTATGTGAAGATTCCCATAGGGTGATCGAACTTGCAGCTTGGACCGAACTTACAGATCCCGTAACGAGAATAGAAGATGCACAAAGGTTCTCCCTGTTCGTGTTAATATTAGTTAGAACATACTTGAATTGAATCAAACCAGGAAAAGGGTCTCTAATCTACAGATCCACATATCGCCGCGTAAATTAGAACATCAAAGTAGCTATTTCATCACGACTAACTCACCGGACGTAACGGCAGGCCTATAGGACTCAAGACACAATCTGGGGCAGGAAGTACTCTTTCTCTGGGATGATGAAATCGACAAACGGCACCGAACTTGCAATCTCCAGTCTTCATATAAAACTGACATTCAGGCTGGCCAGGTCTCTCAGGGAATACATTCTCCCTCTGCAATGTCAAAAAACCCAAATAGGACGGTTAGAACGTATCGGAGAAGAGACTGCTACAGATCCTGCATTAACTCAGTCACTCGTCCTACCGTTTGTTGTGGACTTTCTGAAGATGAAACCGATCCGAGCTGATCCTGTAAAAATCACCATCTTATGTTACTTAAGGGTAAAACGAAGCGATAGACTGAACATTTATCCACTAGAGGGTGTAGCAGCCACCATTGAACCTTCTTCGAAACGTAATTGGCAGAAGACAAAGGAAAAAAACCCCCCCCCGAAAGCTGCTGAACGTATACACACACATATAACATATATATTTTTGAGTTCAACAATTGCGAGGAGGAGATCGAACCATCGACTTTCAAGTAAACAAACATAACAATATATACACCAGACTTATGCCAAACATGGGTAAGGAATAAGACTTACATTGAATGCATTCCAACCTGGAACAGAAAGAACTCCCTGAGGTAATATTAAAGATGCATAACTGGAAGGGCCTTCCCATCGTGGACTAGGAATGAACGACGCCCTCGACCAATTTGTACTTCCTCCTGGATATGATTGCTGACCAGGAGTTGGCGATTGTACGGTTGGATAAATAGGAGAACCGCGCAGTGAGACCATCATATTAGTCGGTTGAGGATGGTGGAATTTACATGTATTTCCGAACTTACATTGTCCAGTTCTTATATAATAAGCACATTCAGGTTCACTCTGCACAATTGGAAGTGAGGAGGAGAGGATGAACAATGAATATTTTTAGCATAAAAGCATAGGTAGCTCGACAATCGAAGATCTTTAAAAGGGAGAAGTTGTATCCTAACCGGGCGAAGTGGATAGCCAATAATATTTAAGGCAACTCTTCCAGCAATCCCAGCCTTGTCTCTAGGATGATGAAACTTGCACGTAGCCCCGAACTTGCAAGTTCCTGTCTTCAGGTAGTACTGGATTACGTGCAAATGAAAACGTCATTATCATAGTAAAAAATAAAGGAAACGTTCTATACTTCGACCGTTTAGAGCCCATTTAAGTTCTTATAAAGCTAAGCATCCACAAAAGTCAAGAGTCAATCAAGACCCAGCGAAACAATATAATATCCGAGACCTTGTTATTCTAAACCAAACCGAACCATAAAAAATAATATTCCTGATATACATATGAGATAAATAAGTACATCCCATTAGCTAATGAACTGATTATATTCTTCGACCAAGTAATTATCGAATGGAAATACTCTCGGCTGTCTCTCGGAGGAAGTTCTAAGGTGCTTTAACCGGTATTAGCTTGCTATGTTATGTGAACGATCACATCATTCTCGTCATTGATCTCCTTAACTTTATACACCATAAAATTACAAGAAACCATCTAGAGGTAAATAAGATCACCTAAATTCTCTTTTCTTCGTCCCGTCGAAGTATGTAATCATCATATTAACTTGAACATGTTATAGTTTACTCATCGACGTAGCTAGGAGCTTAATGATGACGTGCAGGTTTTCCTTTCCGTGTTTTCTTTTAAAAGGACATTTCATTTATACAGTACAAAGGTTGCAAAAGAAGTCCCCAAAACTTGAAAAAACAACAGAAACCTATCGTATTACGAAGTCACACAAACGACCTGAATCCAAACCAAAACCGAAACCTCTAAAACCAAATGTTGATATGCAGATTTATAATGAATAAAATGTCGCATGATGTAATACGTTAATTAAAAAAGTACGTGCCTGGCATTCTGGTTGTCCAATTCTTTCCGGGAACTCCCCCTTCATTCTTGCAGTGGCAATAGCCTGAACGTAAAGTGTAGTAAATCACGGATGACTCCATCACAAGATGAATTGTAAATTTTCAAGAACGACTCTCAAATACTGTAGATGAATAATCTGTTATTTTTAGTTCAGCACATAATCGAGTTAAAAAAAAAGGTCGGTGTGTGCAAGGACAAACCTGTTGTGCGAATAAAATGATTTCAAATCTTTAGCTTCAGGCTTATACAGTGTGAGGTGAATGAATGAACGGAGAGACGAGTAGGTTCATCGAGTTAAGGTTACAAACAAGTTTTACCACTTTTAATTTCCTACTCATAGCTCTATCCACTAAGTATAAACAACTTTAGGGAAGCTCCAAAGCCGTTCAGTTCGTTCAGTTAGCATGTTTAGAACATAAAATGACGATAAATTAAGAAACTAAAAGATTCACATTTCGGCTTATTACCAGCTCCCTATTAGGTGGATGATTAAATCTACACGTAGCTCCAAATCTGCATAGGCCAGTTCTGATGTAATAAGAACAGTCTGGCTCTCCGGGTCGCACGGGATAAGATCCAGATCCCATTATTTCACCTGATCCTAAGTTCATTTGCCACAGTGCATCTGGTATGACATTAGATAAGTAAGTCTCCCATTATAAAGAAGAAAAATATATTGAAGACACAAAACTTGATACCTATACTATTCTAAATATATGAAGCTCACGTACGAACAAAAACTAAAATATAGTTAGATATGCTCGAATATATGGTTCGGGGAAGCAATGGAGAAAATTCACAATTCAAAGTGGAATTGAAAATGATGAATAGATAGAAGTTTGCGGTGCGTGAACGGAATAAATGCATAGAACGCCCAAGAATAGAATAGTAATATGAGTACCATTGCATCCTTGAGGCAATTGTACAAAGTAATATACAAAACCATTTTTACAATGCCTAAAAAGATTTCCCGCCTTCCCCTAGCTAATACGCTTCCTTAGTCAGAACACAGTCCATTTTGATTATGATCGGAGAGAAGAACGCACAAAAGAATGTTACAAAAAGCTTCAACATAGCTGATAGGAAACACACAACACTAAAAGAGCCTTTTTTTTGTTGTTCTTCGAAGTAAAGCACTTCGATAAGTCACGTTATGATCCTCCGAAATTCATTTCTTGATTCCATAACTATAGTTAATTCTTAATTCCTTATCACTTAGAACCAGGTTGAGAAGGTGATTAACTAGTTCTTTGCATAAGGTCTAGTTCCTTGGGCACTGGATGGGCGACAACATGAGTTGGTTGGAACAAGAGAAGGTGCATGCAAGTCGTGATGGACTGGGAGACATCACGCAAGGTGCAGAAACTACAATTCTTCCTCGGATTAGTATATATTATACTATAGGCAGTTCATTGAGGGCTTCTCACGTGATCAATCGAAAGGGCTTAAGCTTTCTATTATATCAATAAAGGGAGAATGAGAGGTGTGTGCAAAGTTTTATTTCTTTCTACCGCTCAATCGCTTCAATGCCTATAATTTGAGAGATAACCGGAAAGCTTTCTCTTGAGATGTGACACAAATAATGACTCTTTTGGATTACCTTGTGAAAGAGAGCACATAGCCAGATATAAACAGGAAAGGGATCCACACATTTTCTTCTTAACAAGTACAAACTTCTCAGCGGTGGACGAAAAGGAAGAACAGTATTCAAGGATACAACCACCCAAAGGGAAATAGATTAAAACGTCCAACAACAAAGACGAAAATACAAGAGTCTGAACGAAAAACTAAAATGACGACCCATTAAGACCAAACCAAACAGCAAAAAGCTAAACCAAAAGTAGATAAAACCTCTTCAAATGCTTTATCATTTAGAACATCTTAAGCTGTCTCATAATGCAACCGAATTGGGACCTTTGTCGACGAACCCATTAAACGAATACAACTTTTTCAATCAAGGACTTTTACTTGCACTTTTTTGAAACGAAACTTAAAAGATGCATTACACGAAAGACAACTTAGAGGCCGGGGAAGAGGGCTCTCCCTCCCAACAAGAACTACTTACAAAAACACCTTCCAATCTAGAAGGATCCTTGTGTTTTTGTTTTGTTTTGTTTTGTTTTCTTGTGATTCTCGATTACATTCATTATAAAATGAACCTCATAACTTCAAGGGAGCATCTCAACTTTCCAAGTCTAGAATCCAAAAGTTTTGCCATAAAAAGCAGAAGAGGCTGGAAGCAGCTGAGTATAAGATGGATCAACCACTTTCTATTCCACAGAAATTTTGTAAACATTACAAACGTATAATGGGTAAAAATTTACGAAATAACATTTTATATGGATCATACCATCATCAGAGCAACCATCGTGCCTCCAATGGAGATTGAGACAAAGATATGAACCGGAAATGTATCAGGAATTTAATTAAATCTCTTCCTCGGGATCATTCGAGACCAAAAAAACAACAACCACGAACAAAAATCCAGCAAAACAGAGGCATACACCACAGATCGAAACGAAAACTCGATGCAAGACATGGGCAAAGCAGAGGATTAACGTAGAAAACAATCAGATAAGAGTATGTGCACATCGAAATGGATGAGTCAAACACATCACAAAAACCCAGATAAGCAAACAACAAAAAGAGAGAGAGTAAGAAGAAATTGCAATCTGCAAAAGGGAAAAGGGGGAAAAAGAAACGAATAAACGATACCGAAATTAGCAAGAGAACCTTCGCGCAAGGATGGTGTGAGAGCAGAGGAGTGTCCCTCCGTCACAGACATCGGAATTCCAGAATCGTACTCCATCGCAGAGGAACATGGTCCTGAAATCACCGCCTCATCGCCGGCGAAGAACTCATCCCATCAAAACCCACCACCCAAATCCCCATTTCCACCACAACCCACCACCACCAGAGCACCAATTTCGACAAAAATCAAAAACCCACCATCCAATTTCCTTCCCAAAACCAAAAAAAGGGGGGGAAACAGAGAATCGAAACGAAAAGTTATGTATATGGGGATTGATTGACGATTTCAGTAAGTGGGTTTTTTTAGAGAGAGAGAGGGAGAGAGAAAGAAAGGAAAGGGCGTTGTCTTCTCCTCTCCACACAAAAAAACTAAAAAGAGAGAGAATAGAGTAACGAAACCAACCAAAACATCCGTCCCTCCATTGTTGCTGACGATCTTTAGAGACGAAAAACGGACGACGAAGATTTGAAGACTCTCGCGATTAGGAGATTTAGAATTAACTCTCGCTTTGGTTACGCCACGTTCATCAGATTCCTGCTAACATTTTAGCCTTTTCTCTTTTTCAGTGGTGGTAGNAGGAGTGTCCCTCCGTCACAGACATCGGAATTCCAGAATCGTACTCCATCGCAGAGGAACATGGTCCTGAAATCACCGCCTCATCGCCGGCGAAGAACTCATCCCATCAAAACCCACCACCCAAATCCCCATTTCCACCACAACCCACCACCACCAGAGCACCAATTTCGACAAAAATCAAAAACCCACCATCCAATTTCCTTCCCAAAACCAAAAAAAGGGGGGGAAACAGAGAATCGAAACGAAAAGTTATGTATATGGGGATTGATTGACGATTTCAGTAAGTGGGTTTTTTTAGAGAGAGAGAGGGAGAGAGAAAGAAAGGAAAGGGCGTTGTCTTCTCCTCTCCACACAAAAAAACTAAAAAGAGAGAGAATAGAGTAACGAAACCAACCAAAACATCCGTCCCTCCATTGTTGCTGACGATCTTTAGAGACGAAAAACGGACGACGAAGATTTGAAGACTCTCGCGATTAGGAGATTTAGAATTAACTCTCGCTTTGGTTACGCCACGTTCATCAGATTCCTGCTAACATTTTAGCCTTTTCTCTTTTTCAGTGGTGGTAGTGCAATGAGAAGTGAATCAGTAACAACAAAGTGGGTGGATCACCCAAGCGTCTGCCTCTCACGCGACTCCTTGCGCGTGGTCTAAACCCTTCACCCTCACCTTCGGACCGCTTCTTCCAACAGTTATACCATTTTATTATATTAATTCTCCAATTATTTCTTTTTTACTCTCTTTATTTATTTATTTATATAAATAATTCTCAATTAATATGATATGATGTAACACGACGTAAAGAAGTAGGCATAAAATAAAGTTAAATAAACAAGAAAAATTGGTTTAAAATACATATCATTATTCCAGTATCGAGTATCTATTCAGTGTATCACGTCAACCTTTGAGTAAAAAGGTTACCCGCAAAGACTTTTTAGATACAATGGTAATGTAACGCCCGAGATCCACCGCTAGCAGATATTGTTCTTTTTGGACTTCCCCTCAAAGCTTTAAAACGCGTCTGCAAGGGGAATGTTTCCACATCCTTATAAATGGTGGTTTGTTCTCCTCCCCAACCAATGTGTGAGATCACAAAAAACGTTACCCACAAATACTTTTTAGATACAATGGTAAAGTTTCGTCAGTGTTACTATAGGTTAAAATGTCATTATTTTATAATACCATGTCGTATAATTATTGATGTCGTGTAAATATAAACTAAACGATCACATTTTCTAGTAGGACGATTACACTGTGTATTTTGGGTAATTAACCATTAGGGTTCCTCGATTATGTTTCATTAGATATATAAAAGATCATATATCTGACTTAAACAAGGAAGTGTCTTACGGAGTATTTTTAATACTCACCCTATTTTTTAAATGATTTTCAAATAAGGAAAGTTTGTGGCACGAGAGTAACGAGTGGGGTAAAAAAGTCGGCTCTAACGACAACTTTGAAATTTTTGTATTTTTCTTAATGAAGACGTTTCCAGTTTTAGTAATTTAATTGATTAAATTGTATTGTGGTGTTAAACTGATAATGTGTTATAGTACTCGATTATATATATATATATATATATATATATATATATATTTCCCTAACAGACGACTCGGTTATTAAATTTAATTTTAAGTAATTAGATGTTATAATTTAATATTAATAATAATAATAATATATTAAGGATCTCACAATCCACCTCTCTCAAGGGCTTAATGTCCTCGTTGGCACACGGCCCGTGTTTGGCTTTGTCCCCTCTTGAGGGCTTAATGTCCTCGTTGGCATACTACCCGTGTTTGGCTCTGATACCATTTGTAACAGCTCAAACTCACTGTTAGTAGACATTGTCTGTTTTGACCCATTACGTATCATTGTCAGTCTTATGGTTTTAAAACGTGTCTATTAGGGATCTCACAATCCACCCCTGTTGAGGGCTTAACGTTATCGTTGGCACACTGCCTGGTGTTTGGCTCTGATACCATTTGTAACAGCTCAAACTCACTGTTAGTAGACATTGTCTGTTTTGACCCATTACGTATCGTTGTCAGTCTTATGGTTTTAAAACGCGTCTACTAGGGATCTCACAATTCACCCCGGTTGAGGGTCTAATGTCCTCGCTAGCACACTACCTAGTGTTTGGCTCTGATACCATTTGTAACAACTCAAACTCACTGTTAGTAGACATTGTCTGCTTTGACCCCATTACGTATTGTTGTTAGTCTTATGGTTTTAAAACACGTCTACTAGGGATCTCATAATCTGCCCTATTGGGAGCCAGCGTCGTTGTTGTCACACTGTCCAATTGTTTGGCTCGAAAAAAATGATTTTAACCTAAAGTTAAATATAGTTAAGTTGGTAGCACGAGGATCTTGACGTTGACGAGAGGTCTTAATCATCGAAAAAGTTGCTAGGACCTCCCTAGCACTACTACCTAGTGGTTGGTGGGATCCTTATAACATATATAATTTTCATTTAGATTACTGAATAGAATCATGCTATATTGAGTTAATTACTTTACTGGGTAAACGAATATTCACGTTCTTAGTATCGTAGTTCATTGGCACGATGTCTGAAGTCATTTACCGAGAAATAAACTCAAATTTTTTACCTCTTAATCGAAGGTAAATGTCTGAACGTTTAGTTAATTTCTTTTCCAAGTTCAATTAACTCTCTTACCATATTAGAAAACTAGCGTGATTTACACGAAAATTCTTCCCGTTCATGCCAGAATTTCAGGGTCCGGATGAAACTAACTTAGACCACACGAAAAGAATCTGTAACCCACAGATTAGAAAATCGTGTAACCATACGCGAATAATTGGTGCAATAAAAAAAACGTGAACAAGTCTAAAATAGGAAACTATAAAGTAAAAGAGAGAGAGAAGTTTTCGACACGTACCAAACTCGCTTTCAATATCATGTTTCGTGACCTGGAACTTTGAATTTTTTCTTAGCTTTTAAGCGTATTCTCTAGCTTTTGACTAATCAATCCGAAATTGCATCAAAGTGAAAAATCGAAATAGAAGCCAAAAGCCCACAATTCTTTCAAATGTTCGGGCCGAAGCCCTAATCGTAGAGTCTAGACATTGGTTCAATTTTCCAATTTTGCCCTCGTGTTTCAATGTAGCATCGAGACGCTACGAACAAAAGGTTAGCATTGAAGAGTGTCGGGTTGCATCAAATGACGTATGTGTAGAATTCGTAGTACGAGCGTATTATATATTTAGTCTAATCTTTATTTATATTTTTCCTTTTCTTCAAATTGAAATTGATAATTAAAAAAAAAAAAAAAAAAAAAAAAAAAAAAAAAAAAAAAAAAAA